>NC_137824.1:7327190-7387190 GCF_963921795.1 Nannobrachium achirus | reverse complement strand
AGCTGAGAGCCAGGGCCAGCACCCAGACACCCAGACTCACCCAAGACGCCTTCCTGACACTGTGGTGGTTCTGGGCCCACACTGGACACACCACGCTTAAACATCTGTCAACACTGATGACCACCAGGGTGTAGATGCTGGCGTACATGTTCATGTAGAAAACGATAGCGTCCACTTTGCACATGAATCTTTCAAAAGGCCAGTGGCCTTCCAGAGCTAGGTCTGTGATTCTCAGGGGCAGGAAGGCTGTGACGATGAAGTCGGCCACAGCGAGGTTGAGATACCAAACGGTGTTGACAGTTTTCTTCATTTTGAAGCCCGTCACCCAGATGACAACACCGTTCCCCAACACGCCGAGTACAAAGACCAGGCTGAAAGTGACCGCGGTCACGATGATGATGTTTTTTATGAAGTCAGGAAGACCAGGATGGACCAGTGGGGGCTCATAATCATGGGGCTCATAATCATCGTCCACATCCTCGTCATACTCAGCAGTTGTGTTCATGATCTCCATCGTCCTGAAACCTAGAATAACAAAACAAAGGTATATGGTATATGATGTTCACTGAAAAAAAGAAAAAGCATACAGTTTTCAAAGTTTCTTTGTTGCACCCAGAGTTACATTATAAAAGGTGCTACAAATAAAGATCATTATTTTTTTTTTTCCTGTCCAAAGTGGTTCTGAAAATAAATAGCAGACGTAGAAAACACATCGTCTCTTCGGGTGGGGGGGGGGGTGGGGGGGGGGGTGGGGGGGGGGGCCTGAGAACTACTGATTTAGAAGTCATTTTGTAGAATCGGCCTCAGGCCTTAACTGGTTAGTTGCTCTGTATTCTATCATCGCAAGTCTACATAATAAATAAAATAAAATAAAAGCATAGCTACCTGTTTCAGAGAGTTGAAGAGTCTTGGTGTTGAACAGAGAGTTGAACAGACGTCAGTCAGAGAACAGTGTTGTTCAGTGTGAGCTCAGTGATCTCTGAGCAGAATCTTACTGTACATGGATGTTGTCATGTCCTTGTTGTTGAGCACGAACCTCTCCATGTTGTAACTCTATTCTTCTCATAAATGAACGCCTACTCGCACATCGCACGTTGTGACGAAACTATGACTGCATCAGAGCCATTGGAACGCCATGGTTATTATGATAATAAATAATAACCAGTAAGACTCCCTAATTGGGAGATAACTGACCGTCAGATCGCATGTATACACACAGACATTTTCCATTTTGCACATGACTGCAGCAATGCAACTCTAGTTGCAACTCCTCACAACTGCAACTGGGGATTTACATGTTGCAAGTGGTTGCAGTCGGTGCGGTCTGGCCTTAAAGGAGAAGTTCACCCCCAAAATGAGACTTGAATTCAATAATATATTTATATATATATATATATATATATATATATATATATATATATATATATATATATAGACAAACATGTTATTATAGTAAATCTATACCTCCATTGATTCCGGATAGGGGACCCAAATGCATTTGGGTCTCCATCCGGAATCAGTGAGGCTACATATTGTAACCAAATTATTGTCTTAAGAATGCGACTAAAAACCAAAATATTATTGAACTCAAGTCTCCATGGTGTGAGTAATCTATAGGAGAACATTTTGGTGGTGAACTACTCCTTTAATTATATCAGACTCTCCACCCACAAAAGACGCACAGAAACACACTAAAAAACATGACTTGTTTTGCAATTTAATAACTAAAACTAAGACCAAGAATTAATGTCCGCGTTTCCCAAAGCGGCCATGAAGGCCATGGCCGTCGTTGCCCCTCAGTTTGGCCTTGTGCCCCTCAAACCAATGGCATGACCTGAGGCCACAGTGGCCTTAATGCCCCAACTGAGCTGACTGTACCACTTTCTCCTCTGTCTCTGTCGGGTCAATATGTAGACAGTGGACACCGTTGTCTCTTTCTTGTCATGTAGACACCGGTGTCTCTTTCTTGTCATGTAGACACCAGTGTCTCTTTCTTGTCATGTAGACACCAGTGTCTCTTTCTTGTCATGTAGACACCAGTGTCTCTTTCTTGTCATGTAGACACCAGTGTCTTGTTGAGATTCTGAAATCTTAACTCTCCAGAGTCCCCATTTTTAAACCGATCCAGTGACTTTGAATGGTGCAAGGCTGAGCATGGATCAGATTCTAAAGACAATCATTTATCTATTTCATTGCAGATTAGGCCCTTAAATTCAACACATTCTAAAATCTTGTTTTATTTGATTGCCTTCCTGCCCTGGTGTTTGGCCTTTGTGCCCTCAAAAAATGGACAACACTAAAGGCCAAGTGACCTTGCCCCTAAAATGATTAAATCCAAGGCCTGGTAGTGACCCAAACAGCCTGCGCAGGCACCTGTCAATCAAGGCTTTCGGGAAACCGGTGTGAGAGTGTACAATGGAACAAGGTCAAGGTCAAGGTAAACTTTATTGTCCACAGGGGACATTTTTCTTGGGCTTTCACCCCTGCTGCAGCCACACATAAAACATCAATGACAAATACATACTAGAAATACATGCAGAGGGGGACACAACATTACACACATGCACAAACAGTAGTTAATCTAATCTCACAGTCAGTGCTGTTTCAGATCCTCGTTCAACGCTTTATAGTTGACACAGGGACAAAGGATTTTTTAAACCTGATATAGTGCTATGTACCGGTAGGTTCACTATACCTTCTGCCAGAGGGCAGAAGTACAAATTCTCCATGTAAAACATGGGTAGGATCACCAACTATTTGTTGAGCCTGTCTTAGTGTGGTCTGCTCATAAATGGACTGCAGAGAGGGGAGTTGTCTTGCTCCTATGATCTTCCCTGCAGTCTGCACCAATCTCAACAATTTGGACTTTGGAGATTACCAAACCAAACTGTGATGCCAAATCTGACCAGGCTTTCCAAGACCACTCGGTAGAATACCAAATGGCTGCGACGATGGCTGAGAGCACACCTTACGAATGGCTCCAGGAAACCCATCGTAAGGAGGATTTTAGAAGCAAACCCCTTTCCCGCAACTATCCCACGGGTGCTGCAGAACTGTCTTACGATGGCTTTTTTAAGGGGTGCCTGCGGCACCCGTAAGCACCCTTTGTAGAAAACTGAGCACTATAACTGAGTATAACTATGAAATTATATTTTTAAAAAGCTATCTAAGTCTAGTGGATGGCAGAGAAGGCTATTCTACACACCTGCTATACAAAATAAACAAGTGAACTATATATTTATAAATAGCCTATAAGAAAGAAAAAAATAAAAATAAAAAGGTGAACTAATAGGCCTATGTTTTATGTTATGCGTTTCGCTTGCTTTGATATACGGTAGGCTACAGAGAAATAGCGCACCACAACACAACACACACTTACATAAAAAAGAACAAGCTTATAGGTCCCTGGACTCGTGGCCCCAGTAAAATGATCTGCATTGATGGGCGGCATTGGTCACAGAACCCGGAGAACCGACTCGCCAGTCCAACACACAATACATCGTGCCAACACAGCACTGAGCTAAAGAGGCAAGGCTGTTATATTTAAGTTTGAAAGTTAGGAACAAAGGCCTGGGCCACAGGGTAGTGGTCCAGGCACCTATAGGCTGGTAATTCAGACCAGCCTTGCAGCGTCATACCGGTAGGTTCGATTCCTGATCCTGACGACCTTTGCTGCGTGTCACCCCCCCCCCCCCCCCCTGATAATTGAGAGCCTCGGGTTCGAATCCCGCTTCAGCGTATCGATAGGTCTATCAAGGACACCAGCGAGTTTCATATTGGTAACCAATGCTCTAGAACAGGGGTTCCCTTAGCATCGTGAGGCGTTGTGTGCTTGTAGATCGGCTGTTTTCACTAGTTTTGTGCGACAGTCTTGTATGATGAAGCAGGGCTTTGCTTTACCAAAAGACGTACACATTTGAAACTTGTAGATACGAGGTTTCTGCCCGACAGTGACAATATTTTAGTGATTATGTTGCGAGGAAAACGTTGAGATAATAGCCATTTTGGTTAGAACTGACTGAAAATAACTTTGTACTTCAAGTTTAAAATGATACTGAATATTTATTCAAGTGTCCAAATAAATTCCATTTATTTTCAAATGAATATAGTGTCATAGTAGCCTATATAAAATATTAATAAATATTTATGACAAGCAGTTAAGTCACATAGGCCTATAGAGTTTAAAATCAAAACAGGTTTTTGTGCAGTCAGTTATACCAACAGCACTTAAATCTTGCAGGTAGAGTTTCAAATTAAAACAAGGGGTTTGTGCCGTCAGTTTAGCCGCTAACAACAGCGCTAAAAGTTTGTTAATTTTCAGTGTTGTTTTATTGATGGGCCGAGTACAATCACACAAACCAACAGCTGAAATTAATTTGGGAGCGCAGCTGCTGTGTCCTCGAAGCCCAGAGCCATTCAAGGGGAGTTTCAGGGAGAGTTGCATCATCTCTGTTCACATGGGGCCAGAGTTGGCAGAACTCTCTAATACAAGGCTCTGGCCAGCCTAAGGGCATGCTTAGGTTGTTTTGAGAGAGGCGCTTACGAGCGCGTTTGAGAAACACGTCATCGTGAGGACCGCAGCCTTACGAAGGGCTTCGTACGACCTGCGCTTTGGGAAACGCAGCCATTATTTACAATTTTGATAACAAATACAAACTAGACAATAAATCTTCATCATGGAGCGCCTACAAAATATTTTTGTAAAAACATAGGGTTTTTAAAAAATATATATAAAGAAAATGTTTATATAAAAAGTTTTTAAATAAATGTATTATTAAAACATGTATTTTGACCTTATAGGCCTTTGAACTGTAACATATGTAATGTTGATTTTTGCCGTTTAAATGATGTATGATGTATGCAGAAATGTAGTCATTATTGCTGGCTTTCGGACCTTGGCTAATTGAAGGGCCAACCCCTGTTACCCATGTATGTCAGCCATTTTGTAGGCGCTCCATGGTATGAACCTGACGAAGATGTATTGACATGGAAATGTTGTCACTTTTGCCTGCACCCTGAAACCAATAAAGAAGGCTTTAAAAGTCATCACTGCTTTGGGACAGAATGAGCTCTCTTTAGTCAGTCGCGCACCAAAAGAGTTGATCCGCTGGTGACAATATTTTGGTGTGTGCGCACCCTAAAAGAGTATTTCTATAATATGGCAGTATTGATACTTTTGCTTAGGTAAAGAATGTGAGTACTTTTTCCACTTTGTAGAAGTTCAATATGTAGAAGTCCCGTTCCTGAGATGCGCCGGACCGGCCTGAACTAGGCTAGAGGCGCGCTGGACACTCCTCATGCTGAGTTTAAATCTAGTCTAGAATTTGCTGAACTAAATGTAGGAGAAGTCTCAGATTTAACAGTTTTAACTGGTTGGGCAGTGGTGGAAAAAGTACTCACATTCTTTACCTAAGTAAAAGTATCAATACTGCCATATAGAAATACTCTTTTAGGGTGCACACCAGCGGATCAACTCTTTTGGTGCGCGACTGACTAAAGAGAGCGCATTCTGTCCCAAAGCAGTGATGCGCCTGTCAGTCACTTCCTGGACAGAGGGGAAAAACCGGAGCTCCAGGATAAACCCAAGGTCGGCGCGGTACGTACAATATCCTCCACTGACATGAAAACCCTAACCCTAACCCATTGAAATGCATTGGCGGAATGCGGATTCCACTCTCTTAGGTATTTTGGTATGTGGGCAGTGGGCACCCTAACAAGTAAAGGGTTAGGGTTACACACACACACACACACACACACACACACACAAAGGAAGAGTGTGTGTGTGTGTGTGTGTGTGTGTGTGTGTGTGTGTGTGTGTGTGTGTGTGTGTGTGTGTGTGTGTGTGTGTGTGTGTGTGTGTGTGTGTGTGTGTGTTTTTTTGTCGTATTCCTAAGACAATAATTTGATTCTAATACATTTAACCCCATTGATTCCGGATGGAGACCCAAATCCACTTGGGTGTCCATCCAGAATCAATGTTCCCACAAAGAGTGTCCTCAAAAGATTGGCTTTGGAATGTGACAAAAACAGGAACGTGCAGAGAATGTTAGCGAGGTACTGTAGGGGCTGGAATTTCTAAAAGGGCCTTTCGGTGAAACATGTTGAAAATAGCAGACATCCAAGCTCACAAAGCGTCGCAGGGCAACGCGTTGTGAGCTTTGAGGTCTGCTATTTCAGTGCTGGGCGGCGCGTTGTGAACTTGTTGGTCTGCTATTTTCGGTGCTTGATACCACCGAACTGAACTGAGCATAATCAAGTCAATACTGTAGAGTACAGCATGGTTTTCTACACAGAGAGGGCAAATTCTTCCAACATAAGAGTTTGGACAAGGCAATTCTCTTGAATGCTGCCTTCAGGTGTGGCATGGAAAGAGGGGCATTTCCACTATTCCACTTGTTCCACCCGATCCACTATTTCAGCTTGTAGATCAACTATTTTCTCTGTTTGTTTTGGGGGCGAAAAGAGAAAATGTTTGAAAATGTTTGTCTAACGACATCCCCAAAACAGAGATGTCACGTTGAAAGTGATTCATAAATCAATGGTTGCATACAATTAAGTGATAAATGAATTAAGGATTGCATTGACCAATTAAACTCTTATGTAAATTGGAGCATGTGTCACATGTACAATAGTTGAAATCAGATTAATCTGCAAAAACAATTCAGATTTTGGGTACAAAATTAACCCAAAAATGAACACACCATTTTCCAAAAGCCAGGGTAAACAAGTGTCTCTTGTCCTTCAGTGCAGGGGCGTCAATTGGGTATGGCAGGGGTATGCAGCTGCCATACCCTGGGTCCAGGGGGGAAAATAAAAGTTACTTTTAAAAGGATCCCTGGCTAATACGACAAATATGCCTTAATACATTATAATTGTCCTCTATAACTACCATGTAACATTAAAAATACCTTAAATATTAAATGTTTTTATTTCTTCTAGAAATATAGCTAATCTTTCACTCGTAAAAATAAAAACACACAAACACATTTGAAATATTAATGCTCATATTAACCATAGGAAGTATTATGTTTGTTTTTATTTGCACATGCAGGCCATAAATTCCATAGGGATAGATCACACATGACATTTATGACATCATCAACTTGCGACAGGCATTTCCCCTATTGAGTGAAAGATTAGCTATTTCTAGAAGAAATAAAATATTTAAGGTGTTTTTAATTTTGCATTGTAGTTATAGAGGACAATTAAAATCTATTAAGGCATATTTGTTGTATTAGCCAGGGATCTTTTTAAATATAAATCTCTTTGTCTATCTGTTCTGGTTATTATGTTGTTAAATCACAGTAAAATAACTAAAATGCTAAATTTAACAAACTGATCACGGTATTATAATTATATTCTCCACGCTTGTATTCTCCCCATCTTGACAAAATGGTATATTCCCAGTTTCCGCAGGTCAGCTGCACAGGTGCAAATCATTATTGTTAATTGTAGCACGTTTACTAACATGCCAAGTTTATCTGCACTTGAACAACCGTTCCAGGCTGCCATATCCAGCCCAAGAAACCATAGAAACAGGGGAGAAAATACAATGTACTTCTTAAGATAAATGTATCATGCCTGTTGCTAAGGTAGGGCAACATGACTGGTGTCTTGCATGCGCGCCTTAAGATACCAGTCATGTTGCCATACCTTAGCTTTTTCTGAACTGTTGCCACTTTGCTTCAGTGTGGACTTGAAGGACTCCAGCGTTGGCATCTGATGGCTCGCCGTGGTCCGTGGAGACAGCGTTCCAGAGGCTGGAAGCACTATCACAGAGGGGATGTGCAGAGAACAGGGACGTGCTGGCCATTGGGAAAAGCGGGACAACTCCCGAACGGCCGGTTCATTATTGGCCGGTCCAGGCCGGGCCATTAGGAAAAAAATCAACTGTTTGCACAAAAGTAAAAATTTAACTGTTTGCACAAAAGTAGTGAAAACAGCAGATCTACAAGCACACAACGCCTCGCACCGCGAGGCGTTGTGTGCTTGTAGATCGGCTGTTTTCACTAGTTTAAATCAATTTTTTTTTTACAAGTTTTCCACCCAACAACAACGAAATATAGGCCTAATTCATGTAATTGGCACACTGGCTTGTCACTTGTCATGATCTGAAATGGCAAATCTTTGAGTAGCAGCAGCACTATAGAGAGAGATCTCTCTATAGCGCGCAATGAGGGCCTCTCCAACTCTTTTTCCCGGGCTGAATCAGGGGCCCAGCACGTCCCTGGCAGAGAATACTAGAGAGGCAGGGTCTGACATTTCTAAAAGGGCCTTTTGGTGGAAACATCGGTGCCTGATATACCACACTGAACTAAGCATAATCAAGTCAATGCTGGAGATGTGGCGTAACGGCATGGATTTCTACACAGAGAGGGCAATTCTTTCAACATAAGATGCTGCGTTCAAGGCACTGCAGAAGTAATCTGTTACAAGTAAATGTCCAGAATTCAAAATGTCCTTGTCCAAAGTATGAAAGTGTTGGCGTCATCGAAATGTACTTGAAGTACCAAAAGTACAAGTACAAAATATTTGAAAATAGACGATATACAAGCTCACAAGCTGTAAGCTTGTAGATCTGCTATGTTCAAATAGCATATACAGTAGGTATACAATAGGGCTGAAGTGGTTAATGTATGTTTTATTTTATAATGTTATAATTTATATCTACAAAGTAACAAGAGACTAAAGTTTTCTAATAAATGTATGGAGTAAAAGCACAACATTTGGATCTGAGATGTCGTGAAGTAGTATTGGAAATTGGAAATACGCAAGCAAAGTACAAATAACTCAAAATTGTACTCAAGTACAGTACTTCATATTTTCAGTTCATATTTGAGATTGTAATTAGAGAAAGAAAGGATGAGTGTTAAAATGTTTTAATTTACTTTTTCTATCGTTTCGGCGATTTTAATGATTTTGATTTCAGTAGATGGGGGCTTGCGTACAAGTGGCTAAATGTGACTTTTTAGACACAATAAGCCAATTCCTGAGATGCACCACAATCTTTAATGGGCAGATGTGACTTATGGGGGCACAACCATGAGAAAAGGTTCTAAAAGACAAACTGTTTTTTGCAAAAGCGTCATGTCCCTGGTTGTGACAAAAATGAGATTGTTACTAAAAGTTGAGGATGTCGATGTCATGTATTCTATTTTTAAGAATTGACACCAGCTCAGAGACTTGGCTTGTGTCACTGGCTTGGAAGGTACTAAACCGAATATTTGAGCCAACTGACACCCAAATTGTTGGAACTTGGAATTGATCAGCAATGCTTAAATGGGATCATATTTCTTGATCCAAATGAGGAAAAGGAAAATTCTCAGTCTGGGGGACTGCGTTATGTTCATTATGACTAGGACAATTGACAGTATTTTGATTTCTTAGGTAGGTAGTTCTAAACTGGTTTGCTGTATAAGCAGAACAGGCCCCCACTTGGCAAGAAATCGTCGGCTTATTGTGTTTAATTTAGTAGTTTAGTTTACTGATTTTGTCTACAAGGGATCTTCAACAGGGGGTCCGGGACCCCTAGGGGGTCCTCAGAGTTACTACAGGGGGTCCTCCAAATCTTCCAGTCGTTTTTATATTAGCAACTTGTACCCTAGTGTCCATATTCTGAGAACTGTAGCCAAAAATAGCTGATCTTCAAGCTCACAACGCCTCGCAGCGTGAGGCGTTGTGAGCTTGTAGATCAGCTATTTGGTGGAGGTTTGGTGTAGAGGGGAAAAAGAGCAGACTAAGTACAGAGTGAAAGGTCAAGTTTATTAAGTATTGACGGTTCAAGTGGTTAAATATCTGAAAACACAAATTGACATGAATCCAAAATACACTGATGATTGTGCTGTCAAACAATGAAACTATATGGAATCTATGAAAAGGTTGTGGGGGTACCTGCTTCATGTCTCTCTCAACTAAGGGGTCCTTAGCCTGAAAACGTTGAAGACCCCTGCATTATGGTATACTTTACTTTAGCTATTCATAGGCATAGCAGATATATTGCAGAATGCAGACATAGCAGATCTACAAGCTCATAGTGTGGCTATGAGCTTGTAGAACTGCTATTATTATATAGTCATGAAAATGTGTGCACATTTTTGAATAGGCCTATATTTTTTTTAAAGCTAACTTTTGTAACTGAAATCCTTGCGTCTGGGGGTCCCTCGAACTAAATATTTTAGGATGGGGGTCTGCAAATACATATGATTCTGTGGTTTCTAGATCAGAGGTCTTCAACAGGGGGTCAGGGACCCCTAGGGGGTCCTCAGAGTTACAACAGGGGGTCCCCCAAATCTTTGTGAAAAAATAGAGGGGAAAAAAGAGCAGACTAAGTACAGAGTAAGGTCAAGTTTATTAAGCATTGACGGTTCAAGTGGTTAATTATCTGAAAACACAAATCGACGATGATTGTGCTGTCAAACAATGAAACTATATGGAATCTATGAACAGGTTGTGGGGGTCCCTGCTTCATCTCTCTCTCAACTAAGGGGTCCTTGGCCTGAAAACGTTGAAGACCCCTAGCTGGTCTACAACATTGTATTATGGCGGTGCCTTGATGACACCAAAACGTCTGATTTTACGCTTGGTTGCGAGCTGAATATAGCCGATCTAAAAGCAGAGTATGTGAGCTTGAAGATCTGCTCATTTCAGAGCGCAACACCCGAGCGCAAACCAAAAATAAAATGACTTGTCTTTTAGTCCTACTGGACCTCTTCTCTGTCATTTTAGTCCAGTTTTTATTTGTTGATGAAATTGTCATAGATTCGTTTTTATTTAGTTTTGGTTTGATTTATTCGAAATTTGCATAGAAAAAGGTACAGTTTTCATGACGGTACAGTTCACTGGTACAAGGTCAACTAAAAGGAGATCCTAGAAAATACTAGGCTTATTTAAAAGGTGTAGTTTTCATCAGTGAAAAAAATGGTTCTAATATCTACAAAGCATGAATATTCACCAGTGTCTCGCATATTGCACACACACACACACGCGCACGCACGCGCGCACACGCACACGCACACACACACAACCTAGAGCAAACTTCTTCTTCTTGTTGAAAGAACAGAAAGCAGAACGAATTAGCCTTTGGGCAACTTCAAAGCAGAAGAGGTGTGTGTGTGTGTGTGTGTGTGTGTGTGTGTGTGTGTGTGTGTGTGTGTGTGTGTGTGTGTGTGTGTGTGTGTGTGTGTGTGTGTGTGTGTGTGTGCGTGCGTGTGCATGGTGATGTGTCCTTCAAAATGATTTTTAATCAGGTCTAATGGGTTAGTGTGATATTTGTTCAACTCCAACACAACTCAAACACAACTCTTTGCCACACAAACATTTGAAATATTGATTTGACGCCTAGGAAGTATTACGTTTGGTTTTATTTTCACATGCATGCCATAAATTCCATATAGGGATAGACCATACATGGTTCTATGACATCATCAACTTGCGACGGGCATTTCCCCTATTGAGTGAAAGATTAGCTATTTCTAGAATAAATAAACTATTTAAGGTGTTTTTAATTTTACATTGTAGTTATAGAGGACAATTATAATATATTAAGGCATATTTGTCGTATTAGCCAGGGATACCTTTAAGAATGAGGAGTGCCAGACCGCCGGCTATGGGGATCCCGATGATGACCACATGATATAATGTTTTACTGAGCTTTGACTCGGCAGGACATTCACATAATGAGCACAGGAAAATGTGGCGATAACAGTTGCTATGATTTCGAAGAGGTGACCTGATTGGCTGGCCAGTGAACTACTTTTCCTGAGCCGGTAGATGATGACAGAATAGCAGGAGACGATGACAGTGAAAGGGACCACGAATCCCATGAGGAAGCCAGGGATGATCATGACCCCAGATGTAAATATCCACAACTGACCATGCGTGTCTTTATCATAGTCAGAGGACTGTGTCCCCCTAAAGATGAAGACAGGGGAGCTTAGAGCCAAGGCCAGCAACCAGACATGCAGACTCACCCAAGACGCCTTCCTGACACTGCGGTGGTTCTGGGCCCACACTGGACCAAGGAAGATTTTGTAGGACTTAAAATATTCCATACAATGTTTTGGTCAAATTGTCTTCAAGTAAAAACATAAAGTGTCTCTGGGACACAGACCTGGTTGATGTGTCCTTGAGCAAGGCATTGTACCTGTCATTGCTCATTAACGTTTAAGTTGCTCTAGAGATGACTGTTACAAAATGAATGTCCAACTTGTCCTTTACATCTTCAGGGAAAAACAAGAAGAATCAGATACACCTAAAGTAGACACTGGAGGTGTTTTAAGTCAATCCTTCAACCCAAGATGTTCAGAGAGGAATGGGTCGATCTCACAGAGGATGTTTATCATGATTGAACTTGCAGCAGATCCTTTGTTCTTCACTGCATCCAGGACAAAACGGGCCTTGTCACCTCTCAACTGCACTCCGTTGGCCTCTTCCAGCTCAGAGTCGTTTAACACCTTCTTCACCAGAAGTTCATCAAGGAGACATTTGAGACTGGCTTGTGAAATACCTTTGATGAAGTTGATCCTCACAGCAAACAGTCTCTCTCCTGGAAGACTCTGTGTGATGAAAATAGAAATCAACTCTTTAAGAATCATCAACAGGTTTTGATGAATCTACTTGATGACAGGGCTGTTTGATAACATGAAAGTACTGTATGACCCTTTCAGTGTGTCAGTGTCTGTATGAATAATGGATGAGACAAGTGTCCTTGTGTCTGGAGTAAACCACTGTTGTTCATTTAGGTTTTAACTAGACCGTCTGTCTGCTTGGCCACCGGCCCACTGGGTAGCAATGCAAGTTGGGATTGAAGAAAGAAAGGTCCATTAAAAGATAACTTTTCTTTTCTAGTCTTTGTTGTGAACGTTTCTTTTCTTTTTTAAATATATTGTTTTAAACAATAATAACTGGTGGAAATAACTAAGTAGGTTTACTACATATTGGATGCAAATATTGGATCCTCTACATTTGAAAGCTTTAGTTACTAGTTTTACAAAACACAGGATAAGATGTTAATTTCCTTTGTGCAGGCACATGCGTGTGAGAGTGTGTGTGTGTGTGTGTGTGTGTGTGTGTGTGTGTGTGTGTGTGTGTGTGTGTGTGTGTGTGTGTGTGTGTGTGTGTGTCATCTGCAAGGGAGGGGGGGGGGCTGGGGATAGTTTTTAATCTAGGACGCATCATCAGTAGTGTTCCTCCAGGTCTTAGGGTGTTACGGCCATTATACACTATACACCCTCTCCGGAGGCGGCCAGCTCAGGGTCATGAGTCCCGAACTTGCGTCATTTCCAATTAATCATGAGAGTATCGTTCATCTTATTGATGGCAGACTTCTCATGGGACTGTGCAAGGCAGGGGCGTCCTTTTCCCTGAGTCAAGCCTATAGGCTGACCGCATACCTCCTGGCTCCAGTTTAGGCATTTAGCAGAAGCTCAATGCCCAAACTGGAAGCTCCCAATCCAAGCGACCCACAACAAGCAAAGCAATACAATACGCAATACAACCATCAAAGTGATTAAGCAAGAGGATAGCGTTATGCCATCTCCCCATGGGACTTAATCAACATCAATACCCAAACTGGAAGCTCCAAATCCAAAGCGACCCACAACAAGCAAAGCAATACAATAACCAATAAGCAATACAACAATCAAAGTAGATAGATAGATAGATACCTTTATTATCCCAAGGGGGAAATTTAGTTGTCCAGTAGTAGCACAGCAGTATACAGTTATTTACAAAGTTACAGAGACGTAAGAAAGATAGATAAGAGGGAAAAAAACAAAACAAAGACAAGAGCAGTACAGTACCAATAAGGAGAAGGTGCATCAATAGAGGGGGCGAATAATATATAAGAATATATACATAAAGTGTCTTGCAAAAGAGACCATAGCAGTCAATGCTAGTTAGTGCAAACAAGTATCTCACTGTCAATGTTAAACAAAGCAAAAATACTCAGAAACTACCAACACTAACAACCTAATAGTGCAGTGTCAAAAATCAGTGCGAAAAAAAGAAGAAACTAGGAAGCGTGTCACCGCAAGGCGCACATGAGCACTCTTCCTGGAAGGTCCTTAGAGGTCAAAGTCAATACAGCAATTGTTCCTTAGAGGTCAAAAGTCAATATAGCAATGGTTCCGTAAGTCTAAGTTAGGAAGGGAGACCTTTTCAAGCGTCCGTTATGTGTCTCGTTGTACAGCTTAAGGGCAGCCGGTACAAAAGATTTTCCTAATCTCTCACATCTGGGTAGGAAAAGCGGTCGTTTCCGCTCTTACTCCAGTAACTGGTGATCTCTAGATGGAGGGGGTGGGAGGAGTTCTCCAAGATGGAATCTAGCTTCTTCGCAGTGCGCACCCTGGTTACTTCCTCCACCCCCTGCAGAGAGGACCCAACGACAGAGCCTGCTTTCTTCACCAGTCTGTTTAGGTTAAACGTGTCACCTGCTCTGTTGTTGCCACCCCAGCATGTTATGCCAAAAAAGAGGACACTTGCCATGACAGACTGATAGAACATCTGTAGCATCCTATTGCACACCCCAAACGATCTCAGTCTTCTCAGGAGGAATAGCCTGCTTTTCCCCTTGCTGTGAATCGCCTGCGCGTTGTCCGACCAGTCCAGTGAACTATTCAGGTGTACTCCGAGGAATTTGTAGTTATCCACGAGCTCAACCACCTCACCGTTAATGGTGCTTGGCACCGGGGGGACTCTCTTGGAGGTGCGGAAGTCCACCACCATCTCCTTAGTCTTGCTTGCGTTGAGCTTGAGATGGTTGTCCTCGCTCCACTGCACAAAGTCCCTAACCACACCATCGTGCTCAGCCGTGTTGTCACCCGAGATCTTGCTGATCACTACGGTATCATCTGAGAACTTCTGCAGATGACAGGTCTTGGAGTTGAAGCGGAAGTCCGATGTATAGAGAGTGAACAGGAAGGGTGAGAGCACAGTTCCTTGAGGGGCCCCCGTGTTGCTCACCAGCACATCGGACTGACAGCCCTGCAGTCTCACAGACTGTGGTCTTTCTGAAAGGTAGTCTGTGATCCATGCCACAAAGCCCTTGTCCACCCCCATCAGCGTAAGCTTCTCCGCAAGCAGAGACGGTTGGATAGTGTTGAAAGCACTGGAGAAGTCAAAAAACATAATTCTGACTGTGCTGCCCAGATCTTCCAGATGGGTGAGAGACTTATGGAGCATGTAGGTGATGGCGTCATCAACCCCAATATCAGCCTGGTAGGCAAACTGAAGGGGGTCCAGGTGATCACTGACCGCCGGTCTCAGTAGGTTCAGAACCAGCCGTTCAAAGACCTTCATGACCTGTGATGTCAGGGCGACTGGTCTGTAATCATTGAGGACCGAGGGATGGGTCTTCTTAGGCACTGGGACAATGCAGGAGGACTTCCACAGCTGTGGTACCTTCCCCGTCCTCAGGGAGAGGTTGAAGAGATGCGTGAGGGGGACAGCAAGCTGCTCCGCGCAAGCCTTAAGCACCTTAGAGTTGATGTTATCAGGTCCTGCTGCTTTCCTGGTGTTGACTTTTCCGAGTTGGCGCCTCACTTGCTCGGTGGTGAGAAACAGGGTGGGTGGGGGGGGGGGGGGGGGGGGGGGGGGGGGAGATGGTGCAGGGGAAGAGAGAGGGCGGCAACCGAGGTCACCGTTTGACCCAGCCGCTGCTTGTTGAACATTAACAGGAGCACCGTCAAACCGATTGAAAAAACGGTTCATCTCGTTTGCCAGCTCCTCCGTGCCTGACAAAAGTGATTAAGCATGCATGAGAATAGCGTTATGCCACCTCCTCATGAGACTTAATCAACATCAATACCCAAACTGGAAGCTCCAAATCCAAAGCGACCCACAACAAGCAAAGCAATACAATAAGCAATAAGCAATACAACAATCAAAGTGATTAAGCATGCATGAGAATAGCGTTATGCCACCTCCTCATGAGACTTAATCAACATCAATACATCAACTGCATAGAGATATCAATCCAGAACAAAGAACAAATCGTATATACCTATACGAACGCTATCTAGCTTGGTTACTTTGGGGCCCAGCAGGGGTCCTTCCTCCTCATAAAAAGCCACTGGCTGCTTCTTTCGGCTGCCTCCGATGCAGCTTTGATGGCTGACCGCTGGCTTTGGCCTCTAATTCCCAGGTCTGCAAAGAGCCTGGTTGTAGATCTTGCCACAAACCCTCTGCATCCCACCTCCACTGGGCGGACTTCAGCGTTCCAGCCGCGCTGTTGTGCTTCAGCCGCGAGCTCTGCATAGCGTAGGTGTTTCCGCTCGTAAGCCTCATCCACTGAGTCCTCCCAGGGTACTGTGAGCTCGATGATGTACACCTTTTTTAGAGAAGGGGACCAGAGCACCAAGTCAGGTCTCAGGGTGGTTGTAGCGATCTCTGGAGGAAACACAAGTTGTCGGCCAATATCAGCCAGCATCTTCCAGTCGCGAGCCAAACGTAGTTGGCCTCGCTCAGATGGTGTCAAGCCACTCCTGGTTACCTTTGCCCCCTCACGGACAAAGGTGGTTGCCTGTTGGTGGTTGGATGCTGGTGACGGTAGGGAGTTGGTGGCAGCTCGTTTGTCCTCCAAGGTGGAGGCAAGGATCTTTAGGACTTGGTTGTGGCGCCATGTGTAACGTCCCTGGGCGAGACTGGTTTTGCACCCTGATAGAATGTGCCTTAGGGTGGCTGGAGTTGATCAAAGGGCACACCCCGGGTCTTCACCAAACCACTGGTGAAGGTTGACTGGTGTTGGAAGAACGTCATATGTAGCTCTTATGATAAAGCTCAACTGCCTCGCTTCCATGGCCCACATATCCTTCCAGCTGATCTTCCTCCTCTCCACACTGTCCCATCGTGTCCACTGGCCCTGTTTTGCAAGTCCCTGCTGAACATAGCCCACAATGTCAGCATGTTTGAGGGCTGCTGTTGCTTCCTCCACTGCTTTGGCTGGTGTCCATTTGCGCCCGGTTGCCAAGGTCGGTGCGTTGTTGCTCACCACTAAGTCTCTGGATTCATTCAGTGTCATCTGGAGTCTTGTTTTTGCACACTTGAACTCCTCTGTGAGACTGGTGAGGGGGAGCTTGAGGATGCCATCTCCATAGAGGCCTATGGTGGTCAGGCATCGTGGAACTCCGAGCCATTTCTTGATGTAGCCTGTGACTCCTCTTTCCAACTTCTCCACCGTTGAAATTGGGACCTCATAAACTGCAAGGGGCCACAACATCCGGGGTAGGAGGCCAAACTGAAGGCACCAGGCCTTTAGCTTTCCAGGTAGTTGTGTGTTGTCGATGGACTGCAGGCCACTGCTGATGTCTTTGCGCAGTTGTTGCACCTGGTCTTTGTCCTTCAGGCTTGAATCATACCACCTGCCAAGGCTTTTTACAGGCTGCTCAGACACTGTTGGGATTGGGTCATCGCCGATGAAGAATTTCAGGTCGGAGAGCACTCCCTTCACAATTGAGATGCTTCGTGACTTGGATGGTTTGATCTTCATGCGGGCCCAACTGATGTTCTCTTCCAGTTTTCCGAGCAGCCTCCTGGTGCATGGGACGGTGGTGGTCAACGTTGTAATGTCGTCCATGTAAGCTCTGAGCGGAGGGAGGCGCTGACCAGAGTCAACCCGCTGTCCGCCTACAACCCATTTTGAGGCTCGGATGATGATCTCCATTGCCATCGTGAATGCCAGAGGTGAGATAGTGCATCCCGCCATGATGCCTACTTCCAGGCACTGCCAAGAGGTGGTAAAGTCAGAGGTGGTAAAGCAGAACTGCATGTCTTGGAAGTAGGATTTAACCAGAGCTGTGATGGTGTCCGGTATGTAGAAGAAATCAAAGGCAGACCACAGGAGTTCATGGGGCACCGAGCCAAAGGCATTGGCAAGGTCCAGAAAGACTACATGGAGGTCCCTTCTCTCCACCTTTGCCGTTTGGATCTGGTGCCAGATCATGCTGGAATGTTCTGAGCACCCTGAGAATCCCGATATTCCTGCCTTCTGTACAGATGTGTCAATGTACTCGTTTCTTCGCAGATACTCGGACATCCTCCGAGCAATGACACTAAAGGAGATTTTGCCCTCAACGTTTAGTAGGGAGATTGGACGGAATTGGCTGATGTTCACTGCATCCTTCTCCTTTGGGATAAGGACTCCACCTGCCCTACGCCACACTTTAGGTATTATCTTCTTCTGCCATGCTGTTCTCATGAGCCTCCAGAGAAACCTCAGGACATCTGGTGCGTACTTATACACCTTGTATGGGACTCCATTTGGCCCCGGGGATGATGCCGTTCTTGCCCGACGCACTGTGTTTTCCACCTCTTTCCATGTTGGAGGACTGCAAGGCATGTGATGTTCAGGGGGGTCAATTGGTGGGATATCTGAAGGAATGGTCAGATGTTCATGCCGCCTTGGGTCAGAATGTGTTACTTTCAGATGATCTTCCAGGTCTATCTTTGTTGTTTTTAAAGCTCCACTTTTTTCCTTTGTGAAGATACTTTTAAGGAACTTGAAGGGATCTTTATAGAACCGTGTTCTAGTTTGTTCTTTCTTCCTTCTACGTTTCCGGAGGTTCTCTGCTCGGCGGAGGGATGCCAGTCGTGTTTTAATGTCACCTTGAAGTGCATTTATGCCTTCCCTTTCCACTCCAGAGGCTTTTTTCCACCGTTTCCTAAGTTGTCTTCTTTCTAGGACGAGGCGCTTGATCTCCTGTTGCCTCCTGGAGACTGGTGCGGTTGGAACATCTTTCCTGCCTTTCCTTTCTGTCACTCCAAAGCGTTCTGCCCCATATTGGTAGATGATATCCCCCATTCTCTCCAGCTTCTTTTCCACTGTCCCTCGAAGTTGCTCAAGAGACAGGGTCAGATCAGTATTGATAGTTTCCCAGAGCTTCTTATCCACGGCACCAGGCCACTTCACATGCAATCTATGCCCTGCTAGTCTCCTTTCGACTGCAGGTCTAGGAGGTTGGGTCGGTTCTGCCTCTGTTGTTATCACCTCTGTGTTTGCTTCCTCCACGACAGTGGTATTGATGTACTGCAAGCTATGGTCTGCGTCCAAAGTAATCAACTCGAGGCCTCTGTCTCTCTTCTGTCAAACACTTCATCTTTCCCTGGTGAATTCTCAACCCCCGATAGGATGTAACCTTCCTCCAACCACAGGGACATATTTGCTGTTTGTGGCCCGTTGACGTGGCTGTAGCTGGGGCAACTGCTGTGTCACTCTCTTGCGCTGTGCTCTCGTTACTCGTAGTCGTTTCCGTTCCAGGGTCTGTTACCATGATGTCAGCCGATGAGTCATCTTCCGCCCCCGCTCTCTATAGTACAGTTACTATAGTACATTGTAGATTTTGGAGATTCTTATTATTACAAAACCTACATTAGAAACACCAGTCTTACATACATTTCGTCCATTTGAAAATAGACGATCTACAAGGTTGTAACAGAGTATTTTCTTCATTGCAGTATTTATATTTGATACCTTTACTTAAATACAACATTTGAGTGCTTTTTACACCACTGAAGATAATAAGGATTATGGTCTGTATCCTAACCTGAGGCAGGTCCAGGATGATGTTGGAGGTGCAGATGTTGGTGATGGTGTTCTCCTCTGGGCTGTGCTGCTGGGGGGTGGGGGTGAAGGTGGGGGTGGAGGCCAGAGGAGGTAACAGAGATGCAGTGGTGTTCAGGAGCTCAGTGGGAGCCTGAGGATAGGAGAGGAGAGGTTGTCACATCACTGGTTTACATGTGTAAAATATAAATAATATAATATTATTATAAAGAAGCACGTCAAAGAAAACCTATAAAAAGAAGAGGTTTTTTAACGGTTACTTCAACTAATTTTTTCTTCACAACAGTGCGATATAGCGAGTCCGACTCTCCGGCTGATCTCCTTCTCCGTCTTCCCCTTTCTCTCACTTGTGAACAAGACCCCGAGATACTTAAACTCCTTCACCTGGGGTACTATACGTATAAATGTGTCCCAATCTCACTGAGAGCTAGTCATTGCAATTGTTTTCATTTTCATGTTTTCATTTCATTTGAAAGCTGGGGATCATAGCTACAAAATGATATATTGGTTGTGGAGCTTGACCCAACAGTTTTGAAGATATGGCTTATAGAATGATGCCATGCTAAAATACTACTTCTGAGATATTTACCTTTTAAATATAATTCTAACCTGCAATGACGTGACTCCGCCACATGGGGAAGTAGAGAGGCACAATTCAATTCAAAAAGCTTTATTGGCATGAGAACACAAACGTTTACATACACTCTAACTTAGAGAACTTGGCTATTTCTACTTTACTTTAGTAAATCCAATTTCCAATACTTTTACTTCTACTCCACTACATCTCGGTTCCAAATATTGTACTTTTACTCCACTACAATTTTTGAAAACTTTAGTTACTAATTACTTTGCAGATATAAATTATAATATTATAAAACATGCACGGACCACTTTAGCCCTATTTTATACCTTGGTAATTTGAAAATAGCAGATCTACAAGCTCAAAACGCGTCGCGATGCGACGCGTTGTGAGTAGGGTTGGGACCCGGAACCGGTTCTTTAGGGTACCCGGTTCCGAAATTGAAGAACCGGAGCTGGTTCCATCATATTTTCATGACCGGTTCCTATAACGGTTCCTGGAATTTCTCATGAGCGTTCATTTGGACCGGCTGTGTGCATTTCAAGCGACTGTGGTGACGTCTCGCTACATGTGTGAGCGAAGTGGATACGCCCACTCAAAGCAGAGTCTACGACAGCTGATCCAGGATCAGAATGCTAGTATCCTTCGAGACAGACGGAGCTAACGTTAGCGCAGCAGCAAAACTACTCACGATTGTGGTTGCACTTTACAAGAGAGGAAAAAATGAATGCAAAGTGAACGAAATGCAGTGCAATCCTTTCCTGCAAATGTGCAGTCTCCTAAACTCTGTACCAGTGACTGCAGCTGACGCCTGCCGTTTCACTTTCTTCAGTAGCCTAGTAGCAGCTAGCTGCTAACCACGTAGCGCAATGTCTAAATCACTCGGCTTGTACTTCATTCATGGTGTTGCATGACGGACGCGAGGTTTGTCTGAGGTTCAGCCTTCACACTGGTAGCAGCTGGGATGATGATGACAACGAAAGACTAGCCGATCTACAAGCTCACAGCACGTCGTGTGCGACGCGTTGTGAGCTTGTAGATACCAGATCAGCTATTCATTGTTAAATAACCATATATTCTCCACTATTTGAAAGTCCACCCTTAACCATGCATTTTTATTGTGGTTAAGTTGAAATAGTACTTATATAAGTTGCTGTAGTAAACAGGGAATCACTTTATTATAATAATTATGAAAGAAAAATATCTATCTATATAGGCATATACACATATGCCTATATTAATTGATTGAATAATTTATTAGAAGTTTGCAATAGAAAAAAGTACAGTTTCATGACAGTACAAATCACTGGTCAACTAAAAGGAGATCCTAGAAAGCCAAGGCTTATTTCCAGAGGAACCACACTTTAAGTATCTCATATAAAAATATTTATACACATATGCATATATACAGTATATGAGAACTTCCGGAACCGTTTTAGGAACCGGTTCTACCCGGAACCGAAAAGGGGTACCCGAAAAAGACTCGGAATCGGTTCAAACCAAACGGGTCCCAACCCTAGTTGTGAGCATGTAGATCGGCTATTTTTTCCACCACTGGTTACTGTGTGTGAATTATTTCGTAACCAATCTTATCTTATCTTTGTAGCCAAATGCGGTAATATCGGAACTCCATTACTTAGCGATGCAAACCACAGTATTTATCCCGTTCATTCAATGCCATGTGTGTTCCAAATGAACAATTATTAACCACGTAATGTTGTTATACATCTAACATCTAACAATAGATAACTGTAGCTATGCTAATTGCTAATAGCTAACTAAGTGCTTCATGTTACATGAGTGTTTGTGTAACTTCAGTCAGAAGGATAATCTGACCTGATAATAAAACACAATCTACAGGCTTAACCGCCTCGCGTTGTGAGCTTGTAGAAGAGCAACAATAGAGTTGGGTCAAGTTTTATTTGTTTATACGATGCCTGCGTTAGCCTGCAGCTAGCGCTAGCTAACGCTAGCTAGCGTTAGCCGTTAGCCACTCATAGCCAGTCATCCAGAATAGTCTACTCTAAAGTCAACTTTCCGACGGCGAGTGAACGATTGCATTCCATCCATGTTTTCTTGGCTGTCAATTTATTGTCCAAAAAAAACAAACGCCCTGAACGTTAAAACTAGATAGTTTACGACGACACTGATCTATTCAATGCTAAGCTAACTCAGTGACAAAGGAAGGCTTCACGGAAGACAAACGCATACGTCACAGACGCCTCCAGGCAGGAACGGATCATTTTCACCCGCGTAGAAGAAGAAACAGCGGAAGTGAACGGCGGAAGAATAATAAATAAAATAATACGCTAAATCATTATAACAACATTACGTGGTTAATAATTGTTCATTTGGAACACACGTGGCATTAAATTAATGGGATAAATACTGTGGGTTGCATCGCTAAGTAATGGAGTCCCGATATTACCGCATTTGGCTACAAACGGCTAACAAAGGCATATTTTGTTAGCATTAGTTAGCATTTTAGCTAATATCAACTGGGAGGACTAACAGAATTATGTACCGATCTCTCACATTAATTAAAAAAAGTCTTATTTACATGCAGAGTTAAGCTCTGGCGTTTAAGTGAAATGTAGCCTGAAATTTATGAAATGCTTTAGTGGCTTTATCACATTTTAGTGAGAAAAAAAAAAAGGTATTTTCAGTCCCTGTCTAAAGCTGTACTTGCCGAGATGACTGGCTGTCAATGAGATCGGGACACAAATAATAAAAAGGGGGCGTGTGTGTTTGACGCAATCGTTCCGGTTACCTCAGCGTATATTCTCTCTCTCTATCCAGTAACAGTAAACTTAACCTGCATCGGCTGTCAGTCCGTCCGTCCGTCCGTCCATCAGTCTGTCACGTCACTTCACGTCACACTTTTGCCCTACTCATATCTCCGCCAACATTGCCCCCATCCATGCCAAACTTTGCACACACACTCCTCTCCTGCAAATCCACAACCTCCACCCCTCCAGGGACCCCAGCCAAAAAAATGCAAAAATGACCAAATGACCACCCCAACGGGGCTGCTCACGGGGAATTCTCGGGGACCACCGACTCCTGGTGCTCCAGAACGGATGCAAAAGTGGTTGCGACCCCTAGCGGCGGACCCCCGCCACTGCAGCCCACTAAAAAGGCCATAACTCGGCCCCTGAGCGACCGGTAGAGACGGGGCTGTCACCCAGGGCCCCCTGCGGACCCCCGTGGACCCCCACCCCGCTGGGAAGAAATATGGGAAAATAGTCAAAAGTAGCCGATCATAATGTGACCTGACAGTCGCTTATCTCCCGATTAGGGAGTCTTACTGGTTTAAAGCTTTACGGAGCAACACGTTTACATACATGTGTCAATGTTTATCATCAAACATAACAGTAAAATAATTTCCATTTTATCTCAAGTACCCCCTGTAGTACCTCTGCGTACCCCTAGGGGTACACGTACCCCCATTTGAGAAACACTGCTTTAAAGTATATTCAAAGACAACCCAAACCTGAGACACGGCAGAATCATAAAAGCTGCTCCCTGGGTTGTTCTGAAGCAGCTCTCCAGTGAAGGTTTTCGCCAGCACATTTCGGACAGCCCTGCGGAAAACACACTCACATCCTGACCATCCTGGGTGGGGGTGGGGGTGAAGGTGGGGGCCGGAGGTGGTAACAGTGATACGGTGGTGTCCAGGATATCAGTGGGTGCCTGAGGATAGGAGAGGAGATGGTGTCACACCACTGGTTTATGTGTAAAATATAAATATGATATATAAATCATATCCAGTCAATTAGGATGTGAACGATTCATTATTTTGAAATCGACGTGTTAGAGAAATACGATCGACTTTTCTTAATTGATATTTATATGTTTTACTGCGCCGTTGAGCTGAGGGCACAAAATGTGCTGTATTTTAAGCACCACAACATGCTGCCTTCATGTTTAGATGTTTAGAAACCTAAAAAAAAGTATTATTTTTGACAAATTAGGAGGAATGAATGATGTCAGACTCTGCTCTCCTCCCGGTGCTAAATAAATAATAATAGTAACCACTCAACACATTCAACAATATGCAGCTGCAGCTTTATGGCCTGGATATAAACTGTTATAACATCTTACGAGTCTGTCACTCCGTTTTTGGACCGAGTGTCTCGCATTAATGTGATTTTACATCACTGATGTTGATGACGAGTGATATGCATACTTTGTGTTGCGTTTATCGTCAATCTTGACAAAATCATCCCACACGACGCTGCCATTTCCAAGCGAGCATTCAAGCATGCAAGGCAAGACAGTATTTCTATGTATTGAGTCGAGATGAGCATGAGTCAGAAATCTATGTTTTATCACGTGGTTCAAAAAGCTTTTTCCTGTTTGCATTTTGATTGCGACCGCCAGGTCGCAGTTACTATCAAAACCTCGACCAGCTGTCCGTCAGTCCGTCAGTCCGTCTGTTACACGTCACACTTTTGCCCTGCTCACATCTCCGCAACCGTTGCGTGTGTGTGCAAATTTTGCACACACACTCCTTGCCTGCCAAACCACAATCTCCACCCATCCATTCTCACATGGCCCTCTTCTAGCGCCATCATGAGGCCGATTCTTGCAAAACACATTTTTGGACACTGTTACAAATTTTGCCCTAAAATCACGCAAATCTGTACACACTTGCTCTACACTTATGTCATCAACATGGATCTGTCCCATATAGCGCCACCATTAGGTCGATTTTTTTAAACACATTTTTGGACACTGCTCCTACAGATTTTGCCCTAAAATCACGCAAATCTGTACACAGTATGTGTAACGGAGGTGATCCGAACCTCCCCACCCGGGTTCGTACCCGTGTCTCCCACGCGAAAGTCCAATATCTTAAACACTAGACCAAAGAGACATCTCTTTGGTCCGGGGGAGATACTAGACTTTTGAGGCTTCAAGGCTGGGGCTGCGACTCTCTCCGTCACACTCACCCCCCTTTGACCTCCTCCTACAGGGAAGCCCGAATCCAGGTCACGGCACCAATGTAACGGAGGTGATCCGAACCTCCCCACCCGGGTTCGTACCCGGGTCTCCCACGCGAAAGTCCAATATCTTAACCACTAGACCAAAGAGACATCTCTTTGATCCGGGGGAGATACTAGACTTTTGAGGCTTCAAGGCTGGGGCTGCGACTCTCTCCGTCACATATGTCTACACTCATGTCATCAACATGGATCTGTCCCATATAGCGCCACCATCAAGCCGATTTTTTTCAAAGATTTTTGGAACCTGCTTCTACACATTTTGCGAGAGACAGCCGCTGATACGAACGACCTACGGCCTGGTCGCGACCTAGGCCACGACCTGGAGGTCGTAGGTCCCGGTTCTGGAGGTCGTAGTTCGCGGTACATACTTGTTAGGTCGCGGCCGGTCTAGTTTCGCGACCCCCGGCCGTGGTTGCGCCACCTCGGTCGTCCCCGGGCCGTCTTTTTGCAGAATATTCTAGAGCAGCAGCGCTATTCAACCTTTTGAAGCTTGTGATTGGCTGAACCGGAGGTAGGAAGCGCTCCATTGTAGTCACTTGGACCGCGCGAGGTGCACCAAAACCTATCCTTAACCCTAACCCCAACTCTAACTCTAACCCTAACCTTAACCCTAACCCCAACTCTAACCCTAACCCTAACCCTAACCCTAACCCTAACCTGCCGACACTGAGTAGCTAACCTGCCGACGCTGTTGAAAACGAGCGCTCCTTCCCTTAGCAAGCGTAGAGTTTCTAAACTCGCGTCCCTTCCCTTAGCAAGCGTAGAGTTTCGATCGCGGCGCTCCTTCCCTTAGCAAGCGTAGAGTTTCTAAACTCGCGTCCCTTCCCTTAGCAAGCGTAGAGTTTCGATCGCGGACTTCCCAGGTCGCTGAATTACGACCGAGATCGCGCAAAACCTCCAGAACCGGGACCTACGACCTCCAAGTCGTGGCCTAAGTCGCGACCAGGCCGTAGGTCGTTTGTATCAGCGGCTCTTGCTGCATTTTGCCCTAAATTCACGTTGCGACCTGACGGACGCGTATCTCTCGATTAGGGAGTCTTACTGGTTAGAAAATACTAAAAGTTCAGTTCTTATGTCAATATGTTGACATATATGAAATGTAAAAGTTAGTAGCTTGTTTTCACAAAATGCTCTGTTTACACAAAGCTGTACCCCCTCCAACTGTATATATGTTTCCCATTTTCAACTGTTTTTAATGAAACTTGCTTTCGCAATGTAAAGGTATGTTTTCTCATGCCAATAAAGCTCCTTTGAATTGAAAATTGAAATTGTTTTCTATTCAGTAACAGTAAAAGTCTTACTTAATTTGGTTTAGAGCTTTACGAAGCAGCGGGTTCACATACATGTGTCAATGTTTTATCATTAAACATAATGATTTCCATTTTCTCTCAAGTACCTCCTGTAGTACCTCTGCGTACCCCGAAATTGAGAAACACTGCTTTAAAGTATATTCAAAGACAACCCAAACCTGTATCTGAGACACAGCAGACTCATAAAAGCTGCTCCCTGGGTTGTTCTGAGGCAGCTTTCCAGTGAAGGTTTTTGGCAGCACATTTCGGACAGCCCTGCGGAAAACATCCTTGAAACCCTGAGCATCATGGGGGAAGGTGGGGGTGGGGTCTGGAGGTGGTAACAGCGATGCAGGGGTGTCCAGGAGCTCAATGGGATCCTGAGGATAGGAGAGGAGAGGTTGTCACATCACTGGTTTACATTTGTGTATAAAAGTGGGTGAAACATATAAATATTATATATAAATCATATCCTGCCAATTAGGGATGTGAACATTTTAGTATTTTGCACGTCGACGTGTCAGGGAAATGTATCGATGTGTCGATTGACTTTTCTTAATTTATATGTATATGTTTTACTGCGCCGTTGAGCTGAGGGCACAAAATATGCTGTCTTTTAATCACCACAACATGCAGCCTTCATGTTTAGATGTTTAGAAACCTAAATAACGAGGTTTACGTTTAAGATATTAGGAGGAATGAATGATGTCCGACTCTGCTCTCCTCCCGAAGCCAACAACACTAATAGTACCTTGGCATAATATCTTCAGCTATCATCTTGGCTGTCAAATCAGTGATCTTTTTTGCCCTTGCATCACAACGGCGAGGTTTTGTTTCACGTTGAAGTCTGTCACTCCGCTTTTGGACCGGGTGTCTCACAATGTGATTTGACATGTTGACGAGGAGTGATATGAATACTTTGTGTTGTGTTTATCATCAATCTTGACAAAATCATCCCACACGACGCTGCCATTTCCATGCGAGCGTTCAAGCATGCAAGGCAAGCAGTAGGTAAACAGAACCTTTTAAGTCGAGATGAGCTTTTTCCTGCATGCAAAACAACATTTTGATTAGAAAATACTCACATAAAAGACCAGTGTTTATGTCAATATGTTGACACATGTAAAATGTAAAAGTTAGTAGCCTGTTTTCTATTCAGTAACAGTAAAAATCGTACTTAATGTGGTTTAAAGCTTTATGGAGCAGCACGTTCACATACATGTGCCAATGTTTCATCATCAAACATACAGTAACAGTAAATAATTTCTGCCATTTTCTGTCAAGTATCCTCTGTAGTACCTCTGCGTCCCCCTAGGGGTACACGTTCCCCCATTTGAGAAACACTGCTTCAAAGTATTTTCAAAGACAACCCAAACCTGTATCTGAGACACGGCAGACTCATAAATGCTGCTCCCTGGGTTGATCTGAGGCAGCTCTTCAGCGAAGGCTTTCTCCATCACCTTCAGGACAGAGCTGCGGAAAACATCCCTGAAATTATGACCCATGAACACGTAGAGCAGAGGGTTCAGACAGCTGTTGAGGAGTGCCAGGGCAGTGGCTATGGGGAGCCCAAAGTGGAGCCTAACATACAGTGCTCCACTGAACTCTGTCACCAGCTTATTCACAAAGTCAATCAGATTCATAATGTGATAGGGAGCCCAACACAGGAAAAACGTGGTGATAACAGCTGCCATGATTTTGTAGGAGCGACCTGATTGGCCGGCCAGTGAACGATTATTCCTGAGGCGGTAGATGATGACAGAATAGCAGGAGACGATGACAGTGAAAGGGACCACGAATCCCATGAGGAAACGAGTGATGAGCAGGGTCCCCCATCGAATGTCACGCACCCGCCTTGCATCAGCTGTATTGTAGTTACCAGTGGGTAGAAAGTTATCACTGCAAAAGACCCAACCAGGGAAGGTGTCTGTGTCCCTAAAGTAGAAGTAAGGGGAGCTGAGACCCAAGGCCAGCACCCAGACTCCCAGACTCACCCAAGACGCCTTCCTGACACTGCGGTGGTTCTGGGCCCACACTGGACACACCACACTTACACATCTGTCAACACTGATGACCACCAGGGTGTAGATGCTGGCATACATGTTCAGGTAGAAAACGGTACCGTCCATTTTACACATGAATCTTCCAAAAGGCCAGTGTTCTTCCAGAGCTAAGCGTGTGATTTGCAGGGGCAGGAAGGCTGTGACGATGAAGTCGGCCACAGCGAGGTTTAGGTACCAAACGGTGTTGACGGTTTTCTTCATTTTGAAGCCTGTCACCCAGATGACAACACCGTTCCCCAACACGCCCAGCACAAAGACCAGGCTGTAAATGACAGCGGACGCGATGGGGAGGGCTTTCACGTAGAGAGGAAGACCAGGAGGAAGATCAGGTGTAAGCGTAAACGCGGCATACTCAGGATCCTCAGCAATTGTGGTCATAATCTCATATCCATACTCATACTCCTCATAATCAGCAGTTGTGGTCATAATCTCCATCGTCCTAAAACCTAGAATAACAAAACAAATGATCTGTTTTAACACACCATGTATTATTATTATTATTATTATTTGTTCACTGACAACAACAAAAAATCATACAGTTTTCAAAGTTTCTTTGTTGCACCCAGAGTTGCATTATACAAGGTGTTATAAATAAAGATCATTATTTATTTTATTGTCAAAATTGGTTCTGAAAATAAATAGCAGATGTAGAAGCTCTCTGACAAGTTTTGAAACATCTTGAAAGTGTATGAAAATGTTTTAACACATCGTCATAGCTACCTGTTTCAGAGAGTTGAACCTTGGTGTTCAGAGCGATGAAGAGTCTTGTTGTTCAGAGAGTTGAAGAGTCTTGTTGTTCAGAGAGTTGAAGAGTCTTGGTGTTCAGAGAGTTGAAGAGTCTTGTTGTTCGGAGAGTTGAAGAGTCTTGTTGTTCAGAGAGTTGAAGAGTCTTGGTGTTCAGAGAGTTGAAGAGTCTTGGTGTTCAGAGAGTTGAAGAGTCTTGGTGTTCAGAGAGTTGAAGAGTCTTGGTGTTCAGAGAGTTGAAGAGTCTTGGTGTTCAGAGAGTTGAAGAGTCTTGGTGTTCAGAGAGTTGAAGAGTCTTGGTGTTCAGAGCGTTGAACAGACGTCAGTCAGAGAACAGTGTTGTTCAGTGTGATCTCAGTGATCTCTGAGCAGATCCTTAAATACATGGATGTTGTCATGTCACAAACCTCTCCATGTTGTAACTCTGTTCTTCTCATAAATGAACGCCTACTTCGTCAGAACAAAGACATCGCACGTGACGAAACACTGACTGCATCAGAGCCATTGGAATGCCATGGTTAATAAATAATAACTGCATCGGTTGCATTGGAACACACAGTTCTTCATTAACACATAAATTAACCAGTAAGACTCCCTAATCGGGAGATAAGCGACGTCAGGTGGCATGTATACACAACATTTTCCATTTTGCACATGACCGCAGCAATGCAACTGTAGTTGCAACTCCTCACAACTGCAACTGGGGATTTCCATGTTGCAAGTGGTTGCAGTCGGTGCGGTCTGTCCTTAAAGGAGTAGTTCATCCCCAAAATGAGAATTGAGTTCAATAATTTATGTTATTTTATATTTGTTGCATTCCTAAGACAAACATGTTATTATTGTAAATACCTCCATTGATTCCGGATGGGGACCCAAATGCATTTGGGTCTCCAATCTCCATCCAGAATCAATGAGAGTTCATGTATTGTAATCAAAATATTGTCTTAGGAATGCGACTAAAAAAATATATATATATATTGAACGCAAGTCTCCATAGCATGAGTAATCAATAGGAGGAAAAGAAAATCATTTTCGGGTGAACTACTCCTTTAATTATGTCAGATTCTCCACCCCCAAAAGATGCACAGAAACACGTTAAAACACATGTCTTGTCTTGTCTTGTCTTGTCTTGTCTTGTCTTGTCTTGTCTTGTCTTGTCTTGTCTTGTCTTGTCTTGTCTTGTCTTGCAATAGGCTATAATAACTAAAACCAATAACTAAGACTTAATATATTGACAATTTGGATAACAAATAAAAACTAGACTAAAATGTTAGGGAGGGACTAGTGGAGAAGAGATCCAGTAGAACTAACATGTTAGGGAGGGACTAGTGGAGAAGAGATCCAGTAGAACTGAACAACAAGTCATTTCATGTGTCTACAAGCTCGAGCTCTGGTGTAGAGGGGGAAAAGAGCAGACTAAGTACAGAGTGAAAGGTCAAGTTTATTAAGTATTGATGGTTCAAATGGTTAAATATCTGAAAACACAAATCATCCCTAAACACACTCACGCACACGTGCACGCACACACGCGCGCGCACACACACACACACACACACACACACACACACACACACACACACAGCCTAGAGCAAACTTCTTCTTCTTCTTCTTGAAAGAACAGAAAGCAGAACCAATTTGCCTTTGGGCAACTTCAAAGCAGAAGAGGTGTGTGTGTGTGTGTGTGTGTGTGTGTGTGTGTGTGTGTGTGTGTGTGTGTGCGTGCGTGCGTGCGTGCGTGCGTGCGTGCGTGCGTGCGTGCGTGCGTGCGTGCGTGCGAGCGAGCGAGCGAGCGAGAGAGAGAGAGAGAGAGAGAGAGAGAGAGACATGGGCCCTCATTTATCAACGTGGTGCAGAGCAAAATTTGGGTGTACACCGAAATTTAGGCAAGTCTCGGCATTTATCATTTCAACTTGACTTTGACTTTGGTCTAGGGTAGGATCAAATCTCACGTCAAGTCCTGAGGTGGTGTAGGAATCATCCTACACCACTTTGTTCCATTGTAGACGTGCAGAGCAGCATTGTCTAATTATCTGACAGGCAATGGACACATGTATCCACTCGAAAATGAATATCCAACACAATAATAAATAATCCTGTGAAAATATCACATTTTATAAAAGCATAGCCTATAGCCGGCTACATCATGGACATTCACGCCGATTTTATTTCCAAGTTACAATGACAAGCATTAAGCAATTTAAATCTAGCGATATGGAAGAAATCTGCTGTTAATTGCTTTAACAGAATAAATCTTAAGATTGGAGATCTGGCTCAGAACTAGCCTGACTGCAAGCGTCATGACTCATCACTACGTTTCACTTCGGGAGAGAGTCTGAGATTGTGGACGGAGATTCTACTTCAGCGTGGGCGGGCTAAAGCCTATTGACGTCACACACACACACACCCACACACACACACACACACACATACACACACGCACACGCTTAAAACGGCGACGTGGCGTGACATTGCAAAAATACGTTATTTCTCATAACATATTATATGACTGCATGTTTACGTTAGTGCAAAATGGTATTAAAACGTAATGAAACGGCGCTATTTTATAGTTTATTAAAAGAATTCGAGTCGAATCTGACTCCGCCATGACAGTTTTCACGGACCAATCAGAGTCCACTAAAGACTCACGTGGGCAGAAGAGCACCAATCAGAGTCCACTAGGCACTCTCACGTGGGCAGAACAGCTCCGAAGGGAGGGGGCTGGGGGGGGGGGGGGGGGGGGGGGGGGGCTGGGACCGGACAAGCCTACCACGTGCCTCAAGTCTACAGCCCTGATTGGCACATTCAAAGCGCCCGCTCCTCAGGCGCGCTTGAAATAAAATAAAATATCTCCGGGTTCAGTCCACACCACCCACCAGCAGGGGGTGGTGATGTGCGGACTGAAGTATCAGGCTAGCTCAGAACAAGCACATACGAACGCATGCGAGAGCATTTTCGGGACCAGCGCGGCGCCGCTGTGAGTCGTGAGTCCTTTTAAATATGGATAAAACCGAAGGTCCAAACCTGGCTGTGCCCAGCCCAGCGCATGCACGCACGCTGCGGATGATTTATTTGGGGGTCCATGGCCCACCGGGGAGAAGACCAGCCTGCGCAGGAACGGTACATAATCGCTAGTTCAAGCACTCAAACGCGCATTGCGCTCGTCGCCGAAATTGGGTTAAATTAATATCCAAAACGTAAACCGTGGGGTCTCTCAATTCATACAGTAGCTACTGTACACTATGCTGGAGTTAATGATGAAACCCGACATGGCGAGCCGTGAGATCATGGCCATGTGGAATTATGATTGCTTGTAACCAAATGAACGCGCTCTGTCTGCGCACGCACGGCACGGGTAGGCTATGGTTTAAATTAATATCCAAAAGTATTCATGGCAGTGACTTGTGTCATTCATGTCGGCTGCAGTGCTATAGCCTCCTTGTCAGAGATTGTACCGTTGGTTAATCCCACGTTTCCACTGTCAAAGACTGCTGTGTAAACCAAAATGCTGCTGTTCCAAGTAGCCTAGTTGCGTGTGTAGGTGTGTGCGTGCGTGCGTGCATGTGTGCGTGGTCTGTGTGGGACGCGGACATGGGAGAAGGGTGCGGGCTTTTCTTTGGTTGTTAGGTCGTATTCGGGTTGTTCTGGTCGTAAAATCAGGGCGTTTCGAGAATAATTAAGGGCGTGTCATTTAAATTTCAGCCTGCGCATTTATCAATGCTGGGATGAAATGTAGGCCAGGTGTGTCTGTTTAGTGTTCGTAAATGCCACGCAAACGTTGCCCTACGCAAAATGTGGTGAAAAAAATAGACCGTTTTTTACACTCCATTGATAAATGAGGGCCATGGTCCCTGGCTTCCACTCTGAGTCAGAGGCATCACTTCAGAAAGAGTAGTTCACTCCAACATGTTTATGGAGACGTGAATTCAATAATATTTATAGTTTTTTGTCGCATTTCTATGACAATAATTTGATTATTTTAAATGTACCCCCATTGATTCCGGATGGAGACCCAAAAGCACTTGGGTGTCCATCTGGAATCAATTTTCCTACAAAGAGTCTCCTCAAATGATTGGTTTTGGAATGCAACAAAAACAAAAACATTTTATTTATTGAACTCAACTTAAGTCTATTTTATTATAATTTATATCTAGCAAAGTAACTATAACTAATTGTTGTCTAATAAATTTAGTGGAGTAAAATACAATATTTGGATCCGTGATGTAGTGAAGTAGTATTGGAAATTGGAAATGCTCAAGCAAATTACAAATTACCTCAAAATTGTACTCAAGTACAGTACTTAAGTAAATGTGCTTAGTTACTTCACACCACAGATGACAGTAAAGTTCACTGGTACAAGGTCAACTAAAAGAATCGACAACTTGGACTTGTTTCAATCAGGGTCCTTTTTTAACTCATATAACACTGGATGACAGACAAATAAAACACAATACTATCTGGGGAAAAACATGAAGCAAACATGGTATAATGTAATGTATACAGTAGAAAGGTCAGGGGGAGGTAAGGTTTGGCTATTTTCTGTTTGACAGACCGCGGTTTTCCCGGTGAACCTAAGCACAACGGTGGGCAGGGACGTGCTGGCCCCTGATTCAGCCCGGGAAAAAGAGTTGGAGAGGCCCTCATTGCACGCTATAGAGAGAGATCTCTCTCTATAGCGCTGCTGCTACTCAAAGATTTGCCGTTTCAGATCATGACAAGTGACAAGCCAGTGGGCCAATTACATGAGTTATATGTTGTTGTTGTCGGATGGAAACCTTGTATGTCCAAAACCGTTTGTTTTGTATTTATCATTTAAAAAATGATTTAAAGACAAGGTAGCAGAATAAGATCTACTTTGTCCCAATTTAATTGTTAGGTAGTTGTGAAAATATTTGCCAATGCAACCATATTGTCTTGCCTGTTTTCAGAGTTGTATTCAGACGGAGATTCCAATGTCCTACTTTTTCAAAACTCCTCCTGCACGAGCTCGGGAATGGCCGAGCAAAATCATGACGTATGGAAGCAGAGCAACGTCACGTGATCCCATTGAAAGGAATGTGAAAAATGTCTTGGAAATTACAGTATTTTACACTCTTTCTAATAAAGTGAACTCTTAACTTTCTTAATTGACATGAACAACGACGTGAATGCTATACACTTGCATTTTTTTTATAAAGAATCAATAAGCCGTTTTTTCCGTATCCATTATATAGTGTAGCATGCACGTATTTTACTAGCCTGGGGGGCGTGTCTCTTCGCGGCCCGGTTCTCTAGCGAGGCACTGAGAAACGCAAGCCGAGATGGGCGCTCGTTTCGGCCAAATGCTGGAGTTGCCTCGTGTTTGACTGGATGTTTTTTTTTTTTTTTTTTCTCTCTCTCTCCTGCCGTTTTCCCCCCTGCCTCTCCATTCATGTGTTCTCTACATCTGGACCAAACAATGACACGAGATTGGATTAACTCACCCAAAAGAAGGTAGACAAATGTATTCCACTGGAATTAGTTATTAAAAGGTCCTTCACAAACGCGAGTGACGGGGCCGTGGGCCGTGCAAGCCACGTGACGAGCTCGAAAAGATACTCATATTTTACTTAAGTAGTACTCTCATATCATTCTCGCACGCATGGACAGTCACGCAGACTCAGTGGCCAATAGGCCTGGGGCGGTATGGACATTTTGTTACCGCGATTACCGTCTTCCCATTTACCGCCGGTACTGCGGTAATTACCGCACCCCCGTATCTATTAATTAAGGTTCGGCGATAAGCCAAAATATTGCAATCATCTTCCTAAAAGTCGCCTCTCCACAGTGGAGAGGCGACACAGCCTGACTGCCCGAGATATACTTCTCCGTACAGCACAGCGGGTCTGGCTTTCAAAGGAGCAGATCTACAAGCTCACACCACATCGCATCCGCGATGCGTTCTGAGCTTTTAGATCTGCACTGTGTCGGGTTACCATAGTAACGTAGGCTAGCTACTTGGGCTTTTCAGACACAAACAGCTATGTGAACAAACCAGAAGAGGAAGGGTAGTCAGATCGTGTACAGTGATTCTGTAAACTCACGTCACGTCTCAACTCTCAAATCACAGTGATTGAGTGCTGCTATATACAGGTTTTAGTTACAAGACTTGACAGAAAAGGTTATAAAATCGCCGACGCGCCGCTGGACGGAGCACAACGTGCGACGCGGTGGAGCTGGAGAAAGTAAAATAGTTTCATTTTCGGTTTTGTCCACGCGGCCCGCGCTCCGCCAGTAATCCGTATGAATAAAAAAAGATATGTCACAACACAAGGTATGTATTAACATCCTTGTGTCGAGTGGATTACAGAGAAAGTATATGCTGCATTGCTGCTCCGTCATAGAGTTGTGCTCCGTACTCTACTGCCCTGCGTGCACTGTGTGTGTGTGAGTGACGTATGTGGGCGGCTTCCAACGTGTGGTACACGGCCCAGAGCAGAGCGGCATGGAGCGCATGCGGTCCTCGCTTCTCCCCCGTTTTAAAACTCGCTCGTTCTCAATAAAAATAGCCTATTTTTTTGTCTTTTTTGACCGCGGTAAGGACCCTGACACCGCGGTAGGCCGCGGTATACCGCGATACGGCGGTACGGCGGTTACCGAACCCAGCCCTAGTGGCCAATCTACAGTACAAGCTCACAATTGTGAGCTTGAAGATCAGCTAGTTTCAAACAGCCAAGGTATAACATAGGGCTAAAGTAGTTATTATCTGGTCCTTCACAAACGCGAGTGACAGGGCCGTGGGCCGTGCGAGCTCGCAATGGTGGAAAAGATACTCATATTTTAAAGTAAAAGTACTCTCATATCATTCTCGCATGACAGTCGCCTAGGACGCGACGTGCAGCTTGCAGATCGGCTAGTTTAAAACAGCCAAGGTATAAAATAGGTAGTTAATATATGTTTTATATTATAATGTATTTCTGTAGTAGCCTAACTAAAGCTTTCAAATTATTTTAATGGTGTAACTACAATATTTGCCTCAGAGATAGATGTAGTGTAGTAGAAGTGAAAGTATTGGAAATTGGAAATCTCCCAAGTACAAATACCTCAACATTGTACTTGAGTACAGTACTTGAGTAAATATACTTATAGTTACTTTACACATCGTGGTGATGCGGACATGTTCGGGCGTGCAGCGAGCCGCGAACACAAACAGTCACGCAATCAAACAGTCTGCAATGTGTCTCTGCTACTACTGAAGTAGGCTAAAGTACACACAATCAGAACATTAAACAATTATTTCACTAATCGTTCACTCTCTCAGTGCAGACTGGAGAGTCCTGCAGAAACAGGCAGAGGGGAGGGGGTGACTGTCTGTCTGTCTCCCAGTCCCTGCCTGTCAGTCTGCCTGTCTCACTGACTGAAACGAGCCGCCGCTGTGACGGAACAAAGAGGCGTGGTCCCGAAGTCGAGGGAAGCAGAGGGAAGTACAGGGTGTAGAGGGAGACACTAGTGGCGTTTCCATAAAGCCACTTTTTGCGCATTAACGGCTTAATCGCAAAATGTTTTTATGGAAACACTTCAAAATGCGAATAAACTTTCATTATCCGCAAAAAAAGTTATCCGCTTGGAGGAGGAGGATTTTGAGCCTTTATCGAATAAACTAAATGCGCTTAAGTGAATGGAAACGGGTCAGACAATACATGCGAATAGATGATGACGTTCTAGGTCCATTTCCTCATCCCCTGCCGCTTTGTCCATGGTATAGCGTTAGCCCACAAAACAAACCTGTTGTTTGTTACACACGGAGTGACACGGACCATGTGTAAATTCCTCCCGTTTTCACCTCAAGCCATCGGTGGCGAGCGAACCCTTCCTCATCCCACGGTGTTGCGTGCCTGCCCTTACCAAAAAGTAGTAAACTTCAAGTTTACTTTTCTAAGTATACTTAAGTCAACTTTGAGTATATTTCTTAAGTATACTTTAAGTACAAGTATACTGATATTTATGTACAAGTAGTATACTAACAAATGTACTAGTTAGTGTACTAGTTAGTATACTTACAGTATACCTACCGTACTAAAAGTAATCTGAATTGGCCCACTTTTGAGTATACTCGAGTAAACTCTAAGTTTACTTAAAGTATACATGAAGTATATATGAGTATACTTAAATTATTGTATTCATACACTAGAATTGTGCTATTCCCTTACTTAAAATAAACCATTCATATACTCAGATGTATACTTAAGTACACTACTTATTTACTTGAATTGCACTTCTCTTATACAAGAGGTATACTATGGTCATACCTGAACTGCACTACATTTAAATTTGAAGTATACCATTTATATACGTAAAACATACTATGCGTGAACTTAATGTACACTACTCTTTTACCTGCAGTGTACTTGAATAGCACTTTTATTGTACTTGAGGTATACTAAGGTCATATGAACTGCACTACTTGTAACCTTGAAGTATACCATTTATATACTCAAACTATACTATGCATGAACTTAATGTGCACTACTCTTTTACCTCTAGTGTACTTGAATTGCACTTTTCTTATACATAAGGTATACTACGTTTATATTTGAACAGCACTTTTTTCATACTTGAAGTATATCATTTATATAGTCGGAACATACTATGCATGAACTTAATGTACACTACTCTTTTACCTGCAGTGTACTTGAATTGTACTACGTTTACATTTGAACAGTACTATTTCATACTTGAAGTATAACGGTTATATACTCAAAACATACTATGCGTGGACTTAATGGAAACTACTCTTTTACTTGAATTGCACTATTCTTATACTTGACGTATACTACGTTTATATTTGAATTGCATTCATTTTAAACTTGAAATATACCATTTATATACTCAAAACATACTTGATGTACACTACTCTTTTACTTGCAGTGCACTTGAATTGCACTTTTCATTTACTTGAGGAAGACTTTGGTCATACTTGAATGGCACTTTTCTTTTACTTGAGGTATACTATGGTCATAATTGAACTGCACTACTTTTAAACTTGAAGTACACCATTTATATACTCAAAACATACTATGCGTGAACTTAGTGTACACTACTCTGTTACTTGCAGTGCACTTGAATTGCACTTTTCATTTACTTGAGGTATACTATGGTCATACTTGAACTGCACTACTTTTAAACTTGAACCATACCAGTTATATACTCAAAACATACTATGCGTGAACTTAACTTACACTACTCTTTTACTTGCAGTGCACTTGTCTTATACTTGACGTAAACTACGTTTACATTTGAACTGCACTATTTTCATACTCGAGGTATGCCATTTATATACTCAAAACATACTATGCGTGATTTTAATGTACACTACTCTTTTACTTGCAGTGCACTTGAATTGCACTCTTCTTTTACTTGAGGTATACTATGGTCATACTTGAACTGCACTACTTTTGAACTTGAACCATACCAGTTATATACTCAAAACATACTATGCGTGAACTTCATGGACACCACTCTTTTACTTGAATTGCACTATTCTTATACTTGAGGTATACTATGGTCATACTTGAACTGCACTACATTTAAACTTGAAGTATACCATTTATATACTCAAAACATACTAGGCGTGAACTTAATGGACACTACTCTTTTACTTGCATTGTACTTGAATTGCACTTAGCTTATACTTGACATATACTATGTGTATATTTGAACTGCACTATTTCTATACTCAAAGTATACCATTTATATACTCAACACATACTGTGCGTGAACTTAATGTTCACTACTCTTTTACCTGCAGTGCACTTTAATTGCTCTTTTCTTATACTTGAGGTATACTATGGTCATACTTGAACTGCACTACTTTTAAACTTGAATCATACCATTTATATACTCAAAACATACTGTGTGTGAACTTAATGTACACTACTCTTTTACCTGCAGTGCACTTGAATTGCACTCTTCTTTTACTTGAGGTATACTATGGTCATACTTGAACTGCACTACTTTAAAACTTGAAGTATACCATTTATATACTTAACACATACTATGCGTGTACTTAACTGACACTACTCTTTTACTTGAACTGCACTTGTTTTATATTTGACGTATACTACGTTTATATTTGAACTGCACTATTTCCATACTCGAGGTATACCATTTATATACTCAACACATACTGTGCGTGAACTTAATGTTCACTACTCTTTTACCTGCAGTGCACTTTAACTGCTCTTTTCTTATACTTGAGGTATACTATGGTCATACTTGAACTGCACTACTTTTAACTTGAATCGTACCATTTATATACTCAAAACATACTGTGCGTGAACTTAATGTACACTACTCTTTTACCTGCAGTGCACTTGAATTGCACTCTTCTTTTACTTGAGGTATACTATGGTCATACTTGAACTGCACTACTTTAAAACTTGAAGTATACCATTTATATACTCAACACATACTATGCGTGTACTTAATTAAAACTACTCTTTTACTTGAACTGCACTTGTTTTATATTTGACGTATACTACGTTTATATTTGAACTGCACTATTTTCATACTCGAGGTATACCATTTATATACTCAAAACATACTATGCGTGAACTTAATGTACACTACTCTTTTACTTGCTGTGCACTTGTCTTATACTTGACGTAAACTGTGTTTATATTTGAACTGCACTATTTCCATACTCGAGGTATACCATTTATATACTCAACACATACTGTGCATGAACTTAATGTTCACTACTCTTTTACCTGCAGTGCACTTTAATTGCTCTTTTCTTATACTTGAGGTATACTATGGTCATACTTGAACTGCACTACTTTTAAACTTGAATCGTACCATTTATATACTCAAAACAAACTGTGCGTGAACTTAATGTACACTACTCTTTTACCTGCAGTGCGCTTGAATTGCATTCTTCTTTTACTTGAGGTATACTATGGTCATACTTGAACTGCACTACTTTTGAACTTGAACCATACCAGTTATATACTCAAAACATACTATGCGTGAACTTCATGGACACTACTCTTTTACTTGAATTGCACTATTCTTATACTTGAGGTATACTATGGTCATACTTGAACTGCACTACTTTTAAACTTGAAGTATACCATTTATATACTCAAAACATACTATGCGTGAACCTAATGTACACTACTATTTTACCTGCAGTGTACTTGAATTGAACGTTTCTTATACTTGAAGTATACCAGTTATATACTCAAAACATACTAGGCGTGAACTTAATGGACACTACTCTTTTACTTGCATTGTACTTGAATTGCACTTAGCTTATACTTGACATATACTACGTGTATATTTGAACTGCACTATTTGTATACTCGAAGTATACCATTTATATACTCAACACATACTGTGCGTGAACTTAATGTTTACTACTCTTTTACCTGCAGTGCACTTTAATTGCACTTTTCTCATACTTGAGGTATACTATGGTCATACTTGAACTGCACTATTTTCATACTCAAAGTATACCAGTTATATACTCAAAACATACTATGCGTGAACCTAATGTACACTTGCTGTGTACTTGAATTGCACTTTTCTTATACGTGAGGTATACTACTTTCATACTTGAAATGCACTATTTTATTACTTGAAGTATACCATTTATATACTCAGAACATACTATGCATGAACTTAATGTACACTACTCTTTACCTTTCAGTGTACTTGAATTGCACGTTTTTTATACTTTACGTATACTACGTTTATACTTGAACTAGACTATTTTCATGCTTGAAGTATACCATTTACATACTCAAAACATTGAATTGCACTTTTCTTATACTTGAGGTATACTATGTTTATACTTGAACTGCACTATTTTCATTGTAGCGACGGGGTGCAACTAATTAATATTCGAACACAGTTCTGCATAGGTATTTTAATGGTTAAAGAAAGACAGAGTGTGAAATATTATAGCTTTGGAAATGGAGGACTGTATATTCTGGAGTTGAGGTTATGCGCACCACAGGGCTCCAGTCAAAGAGCAGTAATCAATGATGACACTTGGTGTTTTATGTGGTTTTTATAAAGGAGGTAGTTGGCGGACACAAACATACACAATGATGAATGGTATCTGAAAATATAGAAATAATACATAAGGATAAGGAGACAATAAACGATATGCAGTAGTAACCTACACAAACATAGCATATTACTGAAATGCCATGCACTCATGTGCCAGCTTAGACCCAGCATGCACTCACACACAGGTTAGACTAGGGCCTGTTAGCTTAGCCACTGAAGTTTAGCTAGCAAACACAATTACAAAAACAAACTTTTTAAACCACACACAGATCAATTCTGACACAATGAACTGTTACCACATGAACCATTATTGCTCTGCAGGACAGAACTCACTTTGTCAAGAACGCATTCTTATGTGCATATGTTTGTGTGTGGCTGCACTCATGCATGTAAACAGTTGGGGGAATGTTTGGTGTTGCTGAACTGTCTGTAGATTTCACTCTGAATGTGTAGTCTTGCCGGTCCCATTATACACCTACAAATGAACAGATAAAGCACATTAGTAATATACAGTAGTAATATACTTTGAATTGACAAGTAGAATACTCAAGATTTGTGAAGATAATGTAAAGCTGTTATTTGTAAAACCCTTACCTTTGTCTGTCTCCTCCTCCCAGGGTGGTGTTCGGGCAAAAGAGTTCCCTCCGGTAACACGCACACTATTTATAGTCCTGGGAGGGTGAAGCCAAGTGGGGGGTGGATAGAGGGGAGATTGAAAATGATTCTAATGCATTTAATAATGTATGGTGGGTGTACACATTTAGTGGGCATAGTGGTAATTGGAGATATGAATTAAAGGAGCATATCCATGTGCTAGTGTTTTAAGTACTTTTGTATTATTAAATGCATTAGAATCATTCTCAATCTCCCCTCTATCCACTTCCCACTTGGTTTCACCCTCCCAGGACTATAAATAGGGTGTGTGTTCCCGGAGGGAACTCTTTTGCCCGAACACCACCCTGGGAGGAGGAGAACATCAGACAAAGGTATTATCATCACACATCTTGGCATTCTACTTGTCAATTCAAAGTATATTACTACTGTTGACTCCCATAACTAATGTGCTTTATCTGTTCATTTGTAGGTGTATAATGGGACCGGCAAGTCTACACATTCAGAGTGAAATCTACAGACAGTTCAGCAACACCAAACCCCATCACCACCTTTATTGTCCCCATTTAGAGCAGGCATGCCTCAGGTACCCTCTGATCAGGACCCAGGTGACACTTTAGTTGAGGCAGTTGTTTGGGCACCACTAGAACAGAGGACCCCAACTGTTTACATGCATGAGTGCAGCCACAAACAAACATATGCACATAAGAATGCGTTCTTGACAAAGTGAGTTGTTTTCTGTCCTGCAGAACAATAATGGTTCATGTGGTAACAGGTCATTGTATCAGAATTGATCTGTGTGTGGTTTAAAAAGTTTGTTTTTGTAATTGTGTTTGCTAGCTAAACTTCAGTGGCTAAGCTAACAGGCCCTAGTCTAACCTGTGTGTGAGTGCATGCTGGGTCTAAGCTGGCACATGAGTGCATGGCTCATTTCAGTAATATGCTACATTTGTGTAGGTTACTACTGCATATTGTTTATTGTCTCCTTATCCTTATGTAGTATTTCTATATTTTCAGATACCATTCATCATTGTGTATGTTTGTGTCCACCAACTACCTCCTTTATAAAAAACACATAAAACGCCATCAAGTGTCATCATTGATTACTGCTCTTTGACTGGAGCCCTGTGGTGGGCATAACCTCAACTCCAGAGTATACAGTCCTCCATTTCCAAAGCTATAATATTTCACACTCTGTCTTTCTTTAACCATTACAATACTTATTAATTAGTTGCACCCCGTCGCTACAATGAAAATAGTGCAGTTCAAGTATAAACATAGTATACCTCAAGTATAAGAAAAGTGCAATTCAAGTATGTTTTGAGTATATAAATGGTATACTTCAAGTATGAAAATAGTGCAGTTCAAGTATAAAGGTAGTATACGTAAAGTATAAAAAAAACGTGCAACTCAAGTACACTGCAAGTAAAAGAGTAGTGACCATTAAGTTGACGCATAGTATGTTTTGAGTATATAAATGGTATACTTCAAGTTTAAAATTAATGCAATTCAAATATAAACGTAGTATACGTCAAGTATAAGAATAGTGCAATTCAAGTAAAAGAGTAGTGTCCATCAAGTTCATGCATAGTATGTTCCGAGCATATAAATGCTATACTTCAAGTATGAAAAAAGTGCCGCTCAAATATAAACGTAGTATACCTCATGTATAAGAAAAGTACAATTCAAGTACACTAGAGGTAAATGAGTAGTGCACATTAAGTTGATGCATAGTATAGTTTGAGTATATAAATGGTATACTTCAAGGTTAAAAGTAGTGCAATTCAAATATAAACGTAGTATACGTCATGTATAAGAAAAGTGCAATTCAAGTAAAAGAGTAGTGTCCATTAAGTTCACGCATAGTATGTTAAAGTATAAACGTAGTATACCTCAAGTATAATAAAAGTGCAATTTAAGTACATTCAAAGTAAAAGAGTAGTGTACATTACGTTCACACATAGTATATTTTCAGTATATGAATGCTATACTTCAAGTATGAAAATAGGGCAGTTCAAGTATAAACATAGTATACGTCAACTATAAAAAACATGCAATTCAAGTACACTGCAAGTAAGAGAGTAGTGTACATTAAGTTCACACATAGTGTGTTTTGTGTATATAAATGGTATACCTAAAGTATAAGAAAAGTGCAATTCAAGTACACTGCAAGTAAAAGAGTAGTGTACATTAAGTTCACGAATAGTATGTTTGGAGTATATAATAGTGCAGGTCAAGTATAAACGTAGTATACGTCAAGTATAAGAAAAGTGCAATTCAAGTACCCTGCAAGTAAAAGAGTAGTGTACATTAAGTTCACGCACAGTATGTTTTGAGTATATAAATGGTATACTTCAAGTATAAGAAAAGTGCAATTCAAGTGCACTGCAAGTAAAAGAGTTCTGTACAGTAAGTTAACGTAGAGTATGTTAGGAGTATTTAAATGGTATACTTCAAGTAAGAAAATAGTACAGTTCAAGTATAAACGTAGTATACCTCAAGTATAAGAAAAGTGCAATTCAAGTACACTACTAGTAAAAGACTAGTGTACATTAAGTTCATGCATATATGTTTGGAGTATATAAATGGTATACCTCAAGTCTGAAAATAGTGCAGTTCAAATATAAACGTAGTATACAACAAGTATAAGAAACGTGCAATTCAAGTACAATGCAAGTAAAAGAGTAGTGTCCATTAAGTTCACGCACAGTATGGTTTGAGTATATAACTGGTATTCTTCAAGTATAAGAAAAGTGCAATTCAAGTACACTGCAAATAAAAGAGTAGTGTACATTAAGTTCACGCATAGTATGTTTGGAGTATATAAATGGTATACCTCAAGTCTGAAAATAGTGCAGTTCAAATATAAACGTAGTATACGTCAAGTATAAGAAACGTGCAATTCAAGTACAATGCAAGTAAAAGAGTAGTGTCCATTAAGTTCACGCATAGTATGTTTGTAGTATATAAATGGTATACCTCAAGTATGAAAATAGTGCAGTTCAAATATAAACTTAGTATACGTCAAGTATAAGAAACGTGCAATTCAAGTACAATGCAAGTAAAAGAGTAGTGTCCATTAAGTTCACGCACAGTATGGTTTGAGTATATAACTGCTATTCTTCAAGTATAAGAAAAGTGCAATTCAAGTACACTGCAGGTAAAAGAGTAGTGTCCATTAAGTTCACACACAGTATGTTTAGAGTATATAACTGGTATGGTGCAAGTTTAAAGGTAGTGCAGTTGAAGTATGACCATAGTATACCTCACGTATAAGAAAAGTGCAATTCAAGTTTAAAAGTAGTGAAATTCAAGTATAAATGTAGTATACGTCAAGTATAAGAAAAATGCAATTCAAGTACACTGCAAATAAAAGAGTAGTGTACATTAAGCTCACGCATAGTATGTTTGGAGTATATAAATGGTATACCTCAAGTCTGAAAATAGTGCAGTTCAAATATAAACGTAGTATACGTCAAGTATAAGAAACGTGCAATTCAAGTACAATGCAAGTAAAAGAGTAGTGTCCATTAAGTTCACGCACAGTATGGTTTGAGTATATAACTGGTATTCTTTAAGTATAAGAAAAGTGCAATTCAAGTACACTGCAGGTAAAAGAGTAGTGTCCAGTAAGTTCACGCACAGTATGTTTAGAGTATATAACCGGTATGGTGAAAGTTTAAAAGTAGTGCAGTTGAAGTATGACCATAGTATACTTCAATTATAAGAAAAGTGCAATTCAAGTACACTGCAAATACAAGAGTAGTGTACATTAAGTTCAAGCATAGTATGTTTGTAGTATATAAATGGTATACCTCAAGTATGAAAATAGTGCAGTTCAAATATAAATGTAGTATACGTCAAGTATAAGAAACGTGCAATTCAAGTAAAATGCAAGTAAAAGAGTAGTGTCCATTAAGTTCACGCACAGTATGGTTTGAGTATATAACTGATATTCTTCAAGTATAAGAAAAGTGCAATTCAAGTACACTGCAGGTAAAAGAGTAGTGTCCATTAAGTTCACCCACAGTATGTTTAGAGTATATAACTGGTATGTTGCAAGTTTAAAAGTAGTGCAGTTGAAGTATGACCATAGTATACCTCACGTATAAGAAAAGTGCAATTCAAGTACACTGCAAATACAAGAGTAGTGTACATTAAGTTCAAGCATAGTATGTTTGTAGTATATAAATGGTATACCTCAAGTATGAAAATAGTGCAGTTCAAATATAAACGTAGTATACGTCAAGTATAAGAAACGTGCAATTCAAGTACAATGCAAGTAAAAGAGTAGTGTCCATTAAGTTCACGCACAGTATGGTTTGAGTATATAACTGGTATTCTTCAAGTATAAGAAAAGTGCAATTCAAGTACACTGCAGGTAAAAGAGTAGTGTCCATTAAGTTCACGCACAGTATGTTTAGAGTATATAACTGGTATGTTGCAAGTTTAAAAGTAGTGCAGTTGAAGTATGACCTTAGTATACCTCATGTATAAGAAGAGTGCAATTCAAGTTTAAAAGTAGTGAAATTCAAGTATAAATGTAGTATACGTCAAGTATAAGAAAAGTGCAATTTAAGTACCCTGTAAGTAAAAGAGTAGTGTACATTAAGTTCACACATAATATGTTTTGTGTAGAAATGGTATACCTCTAGTATAATAAAAGTGCAATTCAATTACACTGCAAGTGTACATTAAGTTCACGCATAGTATGTTTGGAGTATATAATAGTGCATTTCAAGTACAATCGTAGTATACGTCATGCATAATTAAAGTGCAATTCAAGTACCCTGCAAGTAAAAGAGTAGTGTACATTACGTTCACACATAGTATGTTTTGTGAAAATACATGGTACACCTCAAGTATAAGAAAAGTGCAATTCAAGTACACTGCAAGTAAAATAGTAGTGTCCATTAAGTTCACGCACAGTATGGTTTGTGTCTATAACTGGTATTCTTCAAGTATAAGAAAAGTGCAATTCAAGTACACTGCAGGTAAAAGAGTAGTGTCCATTAAGTTCACGCACAGTATGTTTAGAGTATATAACCGGTATGGTGCAAGTTTAAAAGTAGTGCAGTTGAAGTATGACCATAGTATACCTCAAGTATAAGAAAAGTGCAATTCAAGTACACTGCAAATAAAAGAGTAGTGTACATTAAGTTCACGCATAGTATGTTTGTAGTATATACATTTTGTGTAAATAAATATGGTACCCCTCAAGTATAAGAAAAGTGCAATTCAAGTACACTGCAAGTAAAAGAGTAGTGTACATTAAGTTCACGCATAGTATGTTTGGACTATATAAATGGTATACTTCATGTATGAAAATAGTGCAGTTCAAGTATAAATCTAGTATACCTCAAGCATAAGCACTACAGGTGCACAGTGTAGGGCAACTACCTCAAGCAGCCAGTGTGAGAAATATACAAGTATACACCCACAAACCAGATACTGTATAAGAACACAGTACTATAGAATATAGGCTGCACTTGAAATGAAGGAAAAGTATACTTAAACTTTTGCTGTGTACTCGTCAGTATAAACTAAGTATACTTTTGTTAAGTATATTCCTGATAGTACATTTTAAGTAAACAGAAAAGTATACTTACCAAAGTATTAGTTTAGACAAAGTATACTTAGTTCATAACAAGTATACTCAGAGTATACGTAAGTATACTACTTTTTGGTAAGGGTGACGTGCCCAATCTACAAGCTCACAGGCACAGCAGCTCGCATCCACGTCTCCGCGCCGCGTTGAGAGCTTGCAGATCGGCCACCTGACCTTCCAGAGGACGCTAAAACTTGCACTGTGCAACTGCAGCGACACGACCGCGGTTTTCCCGGTGAACCGGTAGCTTTATGTATTGAGAGGAACTCTTGCCAATTTCGTAAGAGACTCGTCGCCAATTTATTTAAAAGTTATTTGGGGCCATGATGATGATAACACCTTCTTCCCACTACTAGACAGCGACCGAGTCACAGCAGTCAGACGTGCAGACGGTGCAGTGCTCAGGTTCGGTCTGATAAAAATCAGCCCGATCAACTCTTGCGACGTCGCTAATTCGAATGACACCCGCAAATGGAAACATGCTAAATTCGCTTTGTCTTAATGCGTATTTCTGATAATACGCTTCCCTAATTCGATTAAGTTTATGGAAACGCCACTATTGATTATAACTTCAAATGTGCCTATGTCTTTTGTGTTTTTATTTATTTTAAATGTATTTGGGCATCCTTAGGGGATCTTTGAGAGATATGCGTCATTATTTAGTTAAAGAAAGATTCCTGCTCCCCCTCCTTTAAACTAGTGAAAACAGCCGATCTACAAGCACACAACGCCTCGCGGCGCGAGGCGTTGTGTGCTTGTAGATCTGCTGTTTTCACTACTTTTGTGCAACGGCCTTGTATGATGAAGCAGGGCTTTGCTTTGCGAAAAAGATGTACAAATTTGAAACTTAGAGATACGAGGTTTCTGCCCGACAGTGACGATTTACTTTGTTGGCCGCCCAGCCCCCAAAATGGCCGTAGACATTTTATTTGTATTTTTTTCCCAATGGCCGGCCTGGACCGGCCGGGAATGAACCAGCCGTTCGGGAGTTGTCCCGCTTTTCCCAATGGCCAGCACGTCCCTGACGGTGGGGGCCGATGGGCAAGGAGGGTCGGGAGCTTATGAGAAACAACTAAAATAAGACCTCAAACCTGGTGAAAACAGTTGTGTGCATTAGCACAAGATTAGATGAGGATAAAGGAAATCATTAAATGGAAAACATTAAATTAACTTCTGCACGGTGGCGCAGTGGTTAGCGCTTCGCCTCACAGCTAGAAGGTCCTGGGTTCGATTCCCGCCGGGGGACGCTGTGGGTGCTGGGGGCGTGTTTCTCCCTCCGCGTCATCAGTGCCCACACCCTAGGTGGGGTCGGCGATAGGGCCTTTCTGTGTGGAGTTTGCATGTTCTCCCCGTGTCTCCTAGGGTTGATACCCTCACAAAAACATGCAGTAATCCTGGTCTCAATAATGCCTCCCCCTGGCCAGCCGGGGCGCTTGATGGAGGGGAAAGGAACTGGTTGGAATAATGTGTTCCGTCCACGCGCTACGTCCATCCCAGGGAAAATCCCCCCTGTCAGGTGAAAAGAAACAACTTGGACTACTCATGCATTGAAGGAAGCATGAGGTCAGTCCGTTGTCTCCCCAGGCGCGGCAGAGGGAGAGCAGAGCCCAGGATTACATAGGCAATTGGCACTGGGTGAAAATGGGTTGCAAAATCGTGGGATAAAAATTATATAAAAAATAAATTACTTCTGAAAAGGCATCTAGGCCTACTAGTAAAACTAGTAGAACCGCGATCTTGCCACACGTGAATAATTGTGGTTGTAAACAATAACACAGTCTGTGTTATTATAGACTAAGGATTTATATTGTCTGTGTTACACAGACAATATAAATCCTTAGTCTAATAATGGGAGGGTTGGGGGTTATCATCATCGCCCCAATTGGCTACGAGTCTCTTACGAAATCGGCAAGAGTGCCTCTCAATAAATAAAGCTATAGGCCTATTATAACCTCTCCATCATCAGTGGTGTGTGTTCCCCACACTCCCACGTCCCCACCGTTGCGCTCAGGTTCACCGGGAAAACCGCGGTCGCCTCTGGGGCAGTTAGCTTGTCTAGAACAGTAGTTCTCAACCTGTGGGTCGGGACCCCCAGTGGGGTCCTCAATTAATTCGGAGGGGTCCCAAGATGATTAGCTTAATGTGCGAATTTTTTTTCTCAGTCATCAGTAAACAAAGCAACATAAAGTTTAAGTGTATAGAGGGTATCTGCACATTTCTAAGGTGACAATTTAGGACTTTTTTCAATACCTCTAAAATGACAAATTAGAGAAATTGTGAAAATAGCCGATCTACATGCTCACAACATGTAGATCTGCTATTTTCACAATAGAACCATGTTATACAAAATGTAATAACTCAACTCTTAGTGCTCGTCACTAAGAGTCTAAACAATGTTCATACTGTTATGCTAAAGGTAATATTAAAATATGACATAAATAGAAGGTGCTGGGAGTGAAACTTCTGAAAAAAGTCAAAGAACTCAAGGGGTTTAGCATGGATGAAAACCATATCTGCAGCCTGCACTGCCCTGTGAAATAGAGCCATCTGCTGGGCCATTTAGGAACTACACTGCCTCCCCCTGGCCAGCCGGTGTCCGGGGCCAGATGTTCTCGCCTGCCTTATCTTCTCGCCTCCAGCTCTGCACATCCGGCGGTTGCAACTGACGGTACACAATATGATGTTGTGATTGGCTTTTCCTCTTCAAACCTTTATTGAACAAGGACACTAACATCCCAAAAGTAACTTTTAATAATACATAACAGTACTGCATTAATTCTTATTGCCTTTAATAATAAATAACAGTATTGCATTAATTCTTATTGCCGAAAATTTCTCTTCAATATTCGACACTAGAAAATAACATTACAAAAAAAGAAAACGTTTATTAATAATGAAAAATTACTTAATAATATTAGCGGCGATATTAAACCCCCCACCCCCCGGTCGGTGGTCCGCGAGAGACCCCAGTGTGAGTCAGCCGTCCTGCGGGGTTTCTCGCCGCCGACCACGGGACCGCAGCGCAGGTCCGTGAGTGGTGGTCTCCCGGTGGAGGGTGGACGGATCCCCGCACGGTAGCCGTGAGTCAGGTCCGTGAGAGGTGCGGGGGTCTCGCCGCTGACCCCCGCACCTCTCACGGACCGGCGGCGAGAGACCCCCGCAGGGCGGCTGACTCACGACTACCGTGCGGGGATCCATCCACCCTCCACCGGGAGACGGAGACCCGATGGTCACCTCGCCTCGCCGGTGATGGTCAGCGGCTCCGTGGTCAGCGGCGAGACGCGTGGTCAGCGGCGGGGGTCTCGCCGCTGACCACGGGGCCGATGACCGTCACCTCACCTCGCCTGTGACGGTCAGCGGCTCCGTGGTCAGCGGCGGGGGTCTCGCCGCTGACCACGGGGCCGATGACCGTCCACCGGGGTGTCTCTCACCGCTGATATTTATTATTAAAAGAAACTATAGTATTTACTATATTAAGAAACGTGTTATTTTCCTGTGTTCAATAAGAATTAATAATCCATGTAGCTGTAGTATTCTAAAAACGACTGGGCACCGGTGGCTGTGTTGGGTGGCGAAAACAGCCGATCTACAAGCCTACAAAGCGTTGCGCTTGCTATGCGTTGTGAGCTTGTAGGTCTGCTGTTTTCAGCCATATTTGTGACGTCAGTCGCAATCGCCGGAAGCGAGCAGAAAAGGCAGAGCGAGTGGATCTTTAACCCACACCGGGGCAAGGGAACTGTTCCTTCTACTGCTACTTCCAACCGGGGAAACTCCCTAGGTTGGCAGAGGGAGAGCAGAGCCCAGGAGTACAGCTTAGGAAACTGGCACAGGGTGAAAGAAAAAGAAATCGGTTACAAAATTACATTTTTGGATAAAAAAAAAATAGAAAAATAAAAGTAAAAATCGGATCCGCAAGCTCTTTTTGAACTCGTCGATCTGCTTCTTTTGCTAGTTTAGAATTTGAATCCTGAAAAGTAAAGGTTTATGGGTGTAATGAAACAAGGGTGATTTGTGCTGATCATTCAAGTGTGAATAGGGTGAATTTTAAAGCACCCACCCCCCTGCCTCCAATGTCATCCAAACCTTCGAAGTTAATTACAGGACATAAAGTGTTGCCCTTTATTATCGTTTAAGTCTTTTTTTACTTCCTTAATCGCCGTATTCCCTTTATAAGCCATCAGTCCGTCCGTCCGTCCGTCCGTCCGTCTTTATCTCTGGCTATAAGCTCTTGAATGTCAATCTGGAATTAAAAAGTGTGATAACAAACGACCAATCCTTAAAATCAGAGAGAGAGAGAGAGAGAGAGAGAGAGAGAGAGAGAGAGAGAGAGAGAGATGGTTGGCGGGACAAAAGTTCCCATAATTAGCTTTTTTTATGTCGACGGGAGACATTTTTATTGATGTCAGTTTTCAAAGCTTTTGCATGTTTGAAGTGGAGGAACTTTAAAAGAGCTTTGAGCTTCAAATGGCAAACTTTTTTTTGCTCGTTTACTTTGAGTGAATAATGTCCAGGGGTGTCGCACCAATTCCTGGGCCCTGGGTCCAAGGATTCACTGCGGGCCCCCCATGAATGTTCTTCACCCATTTAGACTGTGAACGCATTATTAAGTGTGCCTGCCATGCAATGCAATGGCAAAACACTTATTGTAATCCGCCATACTTAGTTAGTTAGTTAGTTAAGTGTGCCTGCCATGCAATGCAATGGCAAAACATTTATTGTAATCCGCCATACTTATATACATACATACATACATAAGTAAGTAATGTCGCCACAAATTTCGGCACGTAATAAGTGCCGCACAATTTACGCCACCCCCGCAATATATACATCAAAACGTGCGGCTCGGCCGGGAATGGGGTGCTATTACTTTTCTTTCTGATCCGCGTTACCATGGCGACGTAATTCGCAAAAGACTACGCCCAAAAACCCCATTGACTTAGAATGGGGGAAATTTCTGCACGTAATAACTGCCGCACGATTTATGCCACCCCCGCAATATATATATCAAAATGTGCGGCTCGGCCGGGAATGGTGTGCTATTACTTTTCGTTCCGATCCGCGTTACCATGGCAACATAATTCGTAAAAAACGACGCGCAAAAACCCCCATTAACTTTGAATGGGGGACCAAACTTTGGCCCCACATTATTACTCTGACATACTTTTGCCTAGCAACATCACTTAAACTTTAAAATGCACACACAACTTTGGTCTTTTTCCAGCCATTAGGGATGAGCTGTAATTGATTAAGCCCCGCCCCCTCTGTAACAGGAAGTGCCCTTCGCCAAACAGGAAGTGCCTCTACATCTCATGAACCGTTTGTCGTACAGACGCGTGGATGGCGTCATATGACTTAATTAAGAGTCCTTAACCTTAATTGGGGCCTATTTCGCCAAACAGGAAGTGCCCCTCACCAAACAGGAAGTGACCCTTTATCTCGTGAACCGTTTGTCGTACAGACGCGTGGGTGGCGTCAAATGACTTGATTAAGAGTCCTTGACCTTAATTGGGGCCTATTTCACCAAACAGGAAGTGCCCCTCAACAAACAGGAAGTGACCCTTTATCTCGTGAACCCTCTGTCGTACAGAAGCGTGGGTGGCGTCAAATGACTTGATTAAGAGTCTTTGACCTTAATTGGGGCCTATTTCGCCAAACAGGAAGTGCCCCTCACCAAACAGGAAGTGACCCTTTATCTCGTGAACCGTCTGTCGTACAGACACGTGGGTGGCGCCATATGACTTGATTAAGAGTCCTTGACCTTAATTGGGGCCTATTTCGCCAAACAGGAAGTGCCCCTCACCAAATATGAAGTGACCCTATATCTCGTGATGCGTCTGTCGTACTGACGCATGGGTGGCGCCATATGACTTGATTAACACCTTCTAAGCCTGGCCGTACTCCCTCGGACTTCCTACTTGGTCCAATCAGCCACACGTCTATTCCCGGACTTTTGATATAAATGATAATAATCCAAAAAAAAAACATCGGCCATTCTTCTCTGTGTCATTTTGGAGCCATCTGAAACGGTTAATATCCTCTCTCAATCATTTTCTGGGACTGGGTGTGATGCTCGTAGTATCCAGCAGGCCGCGCCGTTGACTCACATTCTGGATGGATGGGTGGCTAGGAGTGGCCTCCTACTCTCCACGTTGTTGAAACTCGACAAGAAGGGCACACAACATGGCTGCTCTTTGTCTCTGTTCGTGGATCGCGGTCTCAATCATGTTCGGGCCCCGCTTCTCTATCGCTCCTTTCCCTGCTTCGCCGCACGTAAACGAATGGAATTGATCTCCCCTCCGCCTCGCCAAAGTAAGATCGCCGACCTCTGCAGGATGAATATGTACGCTGTATCGAGCACTCCATTACGTGTTGTTATCATGTGGGCTTTGTTTTTTTAAAACATGTTTGTAAATAAATGGCTTATTTCTTCGGCGCTACCTCTGTTCAGAGGGTTCTGCCGCGGCTTTCAAGGTGTTAAGAGTCCTTAACCTTAATTGGGGCCTATTTCGCCAAACAGGAAGTGCCCCTCACCAAACAGGAAGTGACCCTTTATCTCGTGAACCGTCTGTCGTACAGACGCGTGGGTGGCCCCATATGACTTGATTAAGAGTCCTTAACCTTAATTGGGGCCTATTTCGCCAAAGAGGAAGTGACCTTATATCTCATGAACCGTTTGTAGTACAGACATGTGGGTGGTGTCATATGAAAAACGATAATGTTAAAGCTTATGCAAAAAATGCTTATGTTAAAAAATGTAACGTTAATGCTAACTCCAACCGCTACACAAGGTTGCACAGACTTAGCGAGCTGCAGGCACACTTAAAATTTCGTAGATATAAATGTCGCCACAAATTTTGGCACGTAATAACTGCCGCACAATTTACGCCACCGTCGCAATATATACATCAAAACGTGCGGCTCGGCCGGGAATGGGGTGCTATTACTTTTCTTTCCGATCCGCGTTACCATTGCGACGTAATTCGCAAAAAACGATGCCCAAAAAACCCATTGACTTAGAATGGGGGAAATTTCGGCACGTTATATACATCAAAATGTGCGGCTCGGCCGGGAATGGTGTGCTATTACTTTTATTTCCGATCCGCGTTACCATGGCAACGTAATTCGTAAAAAACTATGCGCAAAAACCCCCATTGACTTTGAATGGGGGACTCCGAAAAAAAAAACAGAAACTTTGGCGCCACATAACTGCCATACTTTTGCCTAGCAACGTGATTTAAACTTTATAATGCACACACAACTTTGGTCTTTTTCCGGCCAATAGGGATGAGCTTTAATTGATTAAGCCCCGCCCCCTCTGTATTCCTATTGGCTGGGTTTTAAACAGCCACTACTCCAGTTCACAGCATGGTACCGTCTTGAAACTTGGTGTCTGGACTTAAAAGGCCAATAGGGACTTATTACTTAAGCCCCGCCCCCTCTTAAGCCCCGCCCCTATCATCCTATTGGCTTAGCTTTAAACAGCTCTATCTCCAGTTTGCAGCATGGTACCGTCTCGAAACTTGCTGTGTGTACTTACATGGCAAATAGGAACTATCTTTAAATGCTTAAGCCCCGCCCCCTCTGCCTTCCTATTGGCTGGGCTTTAAACAGCCATGTCTCCACTTCCCAACACGTTACTGGTCACAAACTCGGTGGGTGGTCCCACAGTCCCAATGCCTAACCGCTAATGCTCCAGTCGTCTGGTTAGCTCATTTGGTAGAGCATGGTTACGCAAATCCAGAGACCGGGGTTCGCTTCCCCGTGACGGCTGTCATCGTAAAATATTCCAGTAAACACATGTCGGCGCATGCGTACTAAGACTCTCCGTTCTCGTCCTAAAAATCTCCGTTCGCGTCTGACCGTAGACGCAGTAGGCGCTCCCAAAGCGTCGCACGGGTGAAGCAGAAAGTGAGTTGGGAACGCGTCGGACGGGTCAAGCAGAGGGGGTGAGAATGGGTTGATGAAGCAGGGACCCCTTAGCTGAGAGAGAGAGATGAAGCAGGGAAGTGTTTCACATACATACTTAGTGGCGTTCAGTGGTTCTCAACAAGTGGTCCGGGGACCACCCAGACCTCCATGGGGAGTTCCATAATTTGTCTGTCTGTCTGTCTGTCTGTCTGTCTGTCTGTCTGTCTGTCTCTGCATGTGTTGGATAATAAATAGTCCATTATGTTTTGCCGAGGCGATCTAAGAGTTGTCGTAAAATTACTACTTATATATTTCTCTCTCTCCTCATCTCATTCTGGGAGAAGATCTTTTCTCTTCATTTTAGAAGACACACACACACACGCACAAACACGCACACACACACACACACACGCACGCACACGCACGCACGCACGCGCACGCACGCACACACGCACGCACACACGCACGCACGCACGCACGCACGCACGCACGCACGCACGCACGCACGCACGCACGCACGCACGCACGCACGCACGCACGCACGCACGCACGCACGCACGCACGCACGCACGCACACACACACACACACACACACACACACACACACACACACACACACACACACACACACACACTAACACACACACACACACACACACACACACACACACACACACACACACAGAACGCATCCCATCTAATTTCAACTCATTCTAATGTGTCTCCCATGCAATCATCCACATATTACTTTTCCCATCTTCCATCAGCATAGCTCTCTGTCTGTCTGTCTGAGTTGGTTAAAAAAACAATCCATTTATATGATATCTGGATCTTATCTTATAATAACAAAACAAATCCTCTTCTTATTGTCATTTCTACAACTAACTTTTATTATCTCCGCCAGGCAGAGATTATGTTTTCAACCCTGTCTGTCTGTCTGTCTGTCTGTCTGTCTGTCTGTCTGTCTGTCTGTCTGTCTGTCTGTCTGTCTGTCTGTCTGTCTCTTGCGTTGAGTGTGCGAGTTCGGCCAATCTTGAAAACTGCCGGGTCAATCAGCGTCTAAGTGTTCATGTGCACTATGCCAGCAAGCCAAGGAGGACACCAAGTTATTCAATGTGGCCTCATGGTGGCGCTAAAACAGTGCATTTTGGCCTACGGCACTTTGTATGTAGGGTGACCAGATGTGTGTTTTTTTTTTTTTTTTTTTTCTGTTTATTTCGTTGCTGAGTGAGGTTAGCAGACAAAGTGATGTGAGTGAGATGAAAAAAAAAAACTGGGTGAAATGTGCCAATCTCAACCGGAAACAACGGTATAGTCTGAAGAGGTGAGTCTTCAGGCCACGGGGGAAGTTAGGGAGTGAGTCTGTAGTCCTAAGTGCGACAGGGAGTTTATTCCACAGTTTGGGGGCCAGGAGGGAGAAGAGTCTAGGACGAGTGGATTTTTGTCCTGGGGTTTTTAGCGAGGGTTCTGTCAGCATCCCTGTGTTGGCTGATCTGAATGAGCCGGTGGGGTTGTTGGGGTTGATCAGGTTTTGGAGGTATGGAGGAGCATCAGTGTTTTGTATTCAGTGTGGGCTGCAACCGGGAGCCAGTGGAGGGAGCGGAGAAGGGGGGAGACGTGTACGTATTGGCTGGTTGAAGACCAGTCGTGCCGCGGCATTTGGGATCAGTTGGAGAGGTTTAAGTGGTTAAGCTCTCAGAGTTATGGGATCCTTGAAAATAAAACGTTAAAAGACCTGCTGTACCAGTGAAATCCAGGTGTGCCAACCATAGTTATAATGGTGTGCAGACATAAATAAACAAGTAACACTCCCTAAGGTCGAGTAGCGACGTAGGAAGTACCAGCTAATTTGACTATTTAGACTTAGAAAAAATTGCAAAAAAGAAACATGTCAACATATATACATATGCATATGAGACATGGTGGGGGCGGACATTAATTGACGATAAATATTGCGTGCAGGCGAGCATAATTGCATGTAAACTTACAAGCAAAGGCTCTTCAAAGCACATGTGAGGAGGAAAAGGGCAGAGGAGATCTGTACACTTTGAGACACTCAACCAAACTGATCAGTTTCAGGTGTGCTGGACATCAATTGAGCTGATCTACCACAACTGAACAGGCTTAACACTAATTACAGGACTAGTTACAGCTGTGTGACAGCTTAGCGTGACAGCGTATAGTGTGACAGCTCAGCATGACAGCTTAGCGTGACAGCTTATAGCGTGACAGCTTAGCGTGACAGCTTATAGTGTGACAGCTTATAGTGTGACAGCTTAGCGTGACAGCTTATAGTGTGACAGCTTAGCGTGACAGCTTATAGTGTGACAGCTTATAGTGTGACAGCTTAGCGTGACAGCTTATAGTGTGACAGCTTAGCGTGACAGCTTATAGTGTGACAGCTTATAGTGTGACAGCTTAGCGTGACAGCTTATAGCGTGACAGTTTATAGTGTGACAGCTTAGCGTGACAGCTTATAGCGTGACAGCTTATAGTGTGACAGCTTAGCGTGTAATCTCTGGTGCTGAAATCCACTCTCATGGAGCTGACTGTGGTGCTGAAATCCACTCTCCTGGAGCTGACTGTGGTGCTGAAATCCACTCTCCTGGAGCTGACCGTGGTGCTGAAATACACTCTCATGGAGCTGACCGTGGTGCTGAAATACACTCTCATGGAGCTGACCGTGGTGCTGAAACGTCCCTTTGTGGGTGAAAGTGGACGTCGAGAATGATTAACTTCTGCTCCAGCAGCGATGGGAGGAAATACACCATAGATTACACAGAATGTGTTGTACATCTGCTGTCTGTAATGAATACCCTTTCTCTCCCTCTCCCTCTCAGAGTGTTGTCAGTGCCAGTAACTGATGCTGAAGGACTGCATTACCCAGGGGGCCTGTGGGCGTCCGTTGGTATGAGAGTCTGTTGCTTAATGTCATCCCTCTGTGCTTATAGCTGTTAACTGTTACAGACTCATACTTCCCTGTAACCTGTAACCTTAACTGCTGTGCCGCCTCTGGGCGACTGCTATTTCCCCTTGGGATAATACAGGTATCTAGATAGTATCTAAATGCAAATCCCTTCAGGTTGAGTGAGTGTGACAGATTAGCGTGACAGCTTATAGTGTGACAGCTTAGCGTGACAGCTTATAGCGTGACAGCTTATAGTGTGACAGCTTAGCGTGACAGCTTATAGTGTGACAGCTTATAGTGTGACAGCTTATAGTGTGACAGCTTATAGTGTGACAGCTTATAGTGTGACAGCTTAGCGTGACAGCTTATAGTGTGACAGCTTAGCGTGACAGCTTAGCGTGACAGGTTATAGTGTGACAGCTTAGCGTGACAGCTTAGCGTGACAGCTTAGCGTGACAGTTTGCGTGACAACATGACAACTGCTGCAGGTTTTCACACTAAACTGCTCCCTGCGGTCGCAATCAATGCACAGGTGTTGATGAGGTGCGCTGATCAATTCTCTCCTTGAATAAGTGCAAAAGGACCCCATTGTGAACAAGCCATATTCTTGGGTTTAAATCCTATTAGTAGACCTTGTATCTGAACTGTACTGTCTTGTGCTTTTCCTATGCGACCTCTAATAAAGTATTCAATCAATCAATCAATCAATCAATCAATCAATCAAAGCACACAGAAAACTAGCCTGGACCACACTGCTTCAAGCTGCACGTGCATTCCGTCTGTCATCAATGTTTTCAGGCCAGGCCAAGTTGAGAGAGAGATGAAGCAGGGACCCCCACAATCTGTTCATAGATTCCATATAGTTTCATTGTTTGACAGCACAATCATCAGTGTATTTTGGATTCATGTCAATTTGTGTTTTCAGATATTAACCACTTTAACCGTCAATACTTAATACACTTTCGCTCTTTACTTAGTCTGCTCTTCTTCCTCCTCTACACCAAAGCTTTTTGCCGAAAATAGCCGATCTACAAGCTCACAACGCCTTGTGCTGTAAGCTTGTAGATCGGCTATTTTCAGCTTAAGTTCTCAGAATATGATAGGGTCCAAGTGGTTAATATAAAAAGGAGACACAAAGGTTTCTACCACACAAAGATTTGGAGGACCCCCTCAAAGGTTTCCTGTGTAAATAAATAAATAAATAAATCCATAGAGCTTATAGGATCTCCTTTTAGTTGACCTTGTACCAGTGAACTGTACTGTCATGAAACTTCACCTTTCCTATGCAAACGTCTAATAAAGTCTTCAATCAATCAATCAATCAATCAATCAATCAATCAATCAATAACGCCCCCTGCACTCTGGTTGGTCGGGCAAATGGAAAAGGTTGACTCCCACTTCCTCTGCCAGACACTTCAGCAGCTTAGTCAGCCCAGGCTTTTCATTTTGAGACGAACGCACATGAAAATAAAGCTACTGTCTGGAGCGTGGGGCTGGCCGTGGTACTGAAATCCACTCTTATGGAGCTGACCGTGGTGCTGAAATGCACTCTCGTGGAGCTGTCTCTGGTGCTGAAATCCACTCTCATGGAGCTGTCTCTGGTGCTGAAATCCACTCTCATGGAGCTGACTGTGGTGCTGAAATCCACTCTCCTGGAGCTGACTGTGGTGCTGAAATCCACTCTCCTGGAGCTG
>NC_137824.1:7282190-7319690 GCF_963921795.1 Nannobrachium achirus | reverse complement strand
CAGTGGAAAAGTGAGATGTTGTCCGTCCAGACTCTGGACTCCAGAGATCTTGAAGTTGTGTGAATGTCAGCCTCTGTGGGGGGTATTCATATGCAAATATTGTGGCCAATGGCACTCTTTTTTTGATAAAATATAAATGTTGCCAAAAAGCGATCCGCAGGGCCTTGCAGGGTTAAAGTTTGTTCTGTACAGAGAACAACCCTGCAGGTAACAGCAGCAGCAGCAGCTTGACTTTCTTCCTCCTTCATGTTTGGTTTGGATATTTGCGCTGCATTCATTTGCATCTCATGTTTGGGCGTCGCGTATCGCTGCCAGTTCCCCGCCGCGTAATGCCAGTCCCTGCACTCCCCCGCTGTTGGCCTCGGCAAAGTTAAACTGTCACCATGCACCCTGTAGACCAGGGATGGGCAACTTTTATGATGGTGAGGGCCACTATATTTCCACCTTCACTCCAGAGGGCCACATTGCATATTGCTACATCCTACTTTGTCATTCTAGTATCGCATACAATAGAAGCAAAAAATAGCAGATCTACAAGCTCAAAACGCATCGCGCTGCGATGCTTGTAGATCGGCTATTTTTTGCTTCTTTTGAATTTGAATCCTGAATAATTTTTTGTTATTTCTTAATTGGAATCCTGAAATGTAACATTTTGATTTAATTTCAAATGCATTTAGTTATATACTCATGTTAACTTTATGAACATAAATAGAAATACATTGGACATAAAAGATCACATCTTAATACTACTATATAGTTAAGCTACTAATATAGACTGACGGAATTAAAGCAGGTCATGTTTGGAATTGTAACAGCTGAAATCAATATATTAGTATTCCGGTATTAACCTGGGGGCCGCATTAAGTGAAGGTGGGGTCCGCATGTGGCCCCCGGGCCGCCAGTTGCCCATGTATGCTGTAGACAATATGCCTTCCGGTTGGTTCCAAGATTTCTAGCGGAAGTGCTGCGTTTAACGGACGTTACGTCATGCGATGCGGGTCTGTTTACATTCCCCAGCGAAAAAACTAAAATAGATTGTAGCTCTTAACACATCTACTGCCTCTTAATCTGAAGGTTGCTTGGTGCCTCGGCGCCACGTCGTTTCCTCCGTCGGCCGCCGCTATTATTTTGAAGGGCCGGAAGGGGGTTGTTTTTGTTTTTTTGGATTATCACTTGACGGCAACGATTACGTCATCTAGTCACATGACAGTGTGCGACAAGAAGATGAAGATGGCTGCGCCCTGCCTTTTGCCTTGTTTACATTTAGATCTGCTGCAAAATGTCTCAAAATGGCTATTTTGTTTAAATGAAGTTTCTTTATGGGCCTCGCCATTGACTTAACATTGAGGAGCTTCACTTCGCGTGCACGCCCAACGTGCGTTGTAAACAAATCGCCGACATTACCGATGCGAGCGGGACCGGAGCGACATTAAGTAAGTAATAATATCTTTACTGTATATACAGTAAGATTCACAGTCCTCACCGTCAACGGCGCCATGGTATTAACCCTTTCAATGACAATCCTCACCGTCAACGGCGGCAGATGGGTTAATAGGTGTAATATTGCTTGAATCAATGTTTTTGTTTGTGTATTGTTTATTGCGAGCACAACCAACGGAGCAGGAGACGTAGACCAGATTTTTTCGTGCAGGGAATACGTTTGCAGGAACACCACACTGTGAAAAAAAATACAACTTCCGGGAAAATTCAGCCCCACCTCCTAGAACGGTTTCTGCCTTCTATTGTCACCAGGCTTTTCTCTTCGCAGATGAGTAAGCCTGGCTACGCGAGGCTGGTCACCATGTGCATCCTCACTCCTTTCACATGAGGTACACTTTATCTCATTGGTCCTCAAAGAGGGGTCCGGGGACCCCCGGGGGTCCTTGAGGCAGTTCCAGGGGGTCCCCAGCTGAATGGTAGTTAAACAAACCAAGCGGGCCCTTATGGGTCTGTAACTCAGAGAGTGTACACAAGGTGCTTCTGTGAGGTTGCCATGACTACTGCTAGACCTGGGCATAGGTGGGCTGTCGGCCAATAGCAGGGCACAGTCTACATTAGGGTGTCAGTGGGGCACAGCTGCCAGGGATTGGCAATCACAGTGGGAAGCCACATTCAACCGTTTGTACGTGCTCTGCGGTTGTTTGAGTTATTTGAGTTATTTTCTGTTTATTTCTAGTCACACGTTAGTTGTTGATTTACAGTTAAAACGCACCGCTTTTGTTCATGCTGTCATCATCATCCTGCATCAAAATAAACGCTTTAAATGCACTCAAGACCTGTTTACTGTCAACTGCACCACAACGCGTATGGAAAGAGCTTTGAGGTTAACATATCCCTCACTGGCAAGTTTTTGTAGACTGACTGCCTTTACAGAACCAAATGGACCCGTCAGAGTTAAATTAACATTGATTTTACAATACACACATTGGGGTCCCAGAGATAGAAATGTCATTACATGAGGGTCTGTGGCCTAATAATGCATGTCAAACTGAGTGAGGGTCCTTGAAATCAACACATCCGGTGCCCTAGATGGCGCCAGAGCCATCCACTCTAAGTGCCCAGATCTCTCCCATCCAGCTTCATTGTATTGTAAAGGGCTCCGCTGTGTCAGTGCATGCGTGATGACATAATAATAATCTATCTATAAATGCGACAAATCTCTGCGTGTATGTATCTCTGCGTGTATGTAACCCGCGTATCTCGAGAACCGTTCGTCCCACCGGCTTCAGATTCGGCACGCGCGTTCCCCGACGCGGCGCGGAGTGCAGTGCCGAGCCTCGACCCGACCCGACGCACGGTTTTCCGAAACCGGCGCAAAACGTTCGGAATCTCCTTATGCAGAGCTAATTGTTGACATCAGGCTGTTCCGGAGGAAATCGGCGCAAGCGCTGACTCATTGTGACATCACTTCATAAAAGGCTCTGACATCACGTACGCCGGCGCGAAACGTTCGGAATCACCATATGCGGAGCTGATTGTTGACATCAGGTGTTTCGGAGGAAACCGGCGCAAGCGCTGACTCATTGTGACATCACTTCATAAAAGGCTCTGACATCACGTACTCCACATGAGTCAACAAAAAATCTCTGTGAATGTGTATGTATGTAATCCGCGTATCTCGAGAACCCTTCTTCCCACCGGCACGCGCGTTCTCCAGATGGGCATAAAATGAATGCCCGTATGCGGAGCTGATGTCTGACATCAGAGTTTTCCGCAACCGGTACTGTGTGTGCAGAGATCTCCATATATGGGCATAAGGGGACAAAGGCAAACAGATGGTCAAAACGGGTCCTATGACAACAGGTATATTGGGGTTTGCATTAAAGGGTGGAGACAAAGGCAAACAGATAGATGGTCAAAACGTGTCCTATGACAACAGGTATATTGGGGTTTGCATTAATGGGGTCCGCTCCAAAAAAGATAAAGAAAATAAAAGAGACAAGACAAACATAAAGACAAGCAACAAAGCGTGGGACTGGGAGGATGACTTGAATGATGCAGATTTAAGCAGGCTGCGTATTCTGCTTAAAGAAGAAACAAACAAAAAGCGACAGAGATCTCATATATGGGCATAAAATGGACGCATATAAACAGATATCTCCATATGCTTAAAGAAGAAACAAACAAAAAGCGACAGAGATCTCATATATGGGCATAAAATGGACGCAGATAAAAAGATATCTCCATATATGGCATATATGGGCATAAAATGGACGCAGAATCACAAAGATCTCCATATACGGGCATAAAGGGACACAGACAGACAGATACAGAGATCTCCATATATGGGCATAAAATGGATGCAAATAGACAGATATCTCCATATATGGCCATATATGGGCATAAAATGGACCCAGGATTATATCTGCAGTGATCTCCATATATGGACATAAAATGGACGCCGACAGACAGACAGATACAGATATCTCCATATATGGGCATAAATGGACACAGGCAAACAGATGGTCAAGACGGGTCCTATGACAACAGGTATAATGGGGTTTGCATTAAAGGGCGGGGCATTCATTCCCTATTTACATCGTTCCCGAGTTGGCCAGGTCGCCGACTAGACGCTGAAGGGCGGCCCAGCTTCTAGTAATAATAATAATAATACATTTTATTTGTATTGCACTTTTCATTCAATGAATCTCAGAGTGCTACATACATTGCAAAGAGAACACATACTAAAAGAATAAAAGACCATCAAAGTCAATAATATAACATTAGCAGATGCATTCAATAATCAATAATCAAAATCAATAATATAATGTTATATGACGATAATATGCAGATTTTAAAATACAAAGATAACTTAAAACTATAAACTAGAAAAGGCCTTCCTGAATAAAAAGGTTTTTAGGCCAGCTTTAAAAGAGTCTAGGGTCTGTGGTGCTCTCAGCTCTATGGGGAGGCTGTTCCACAGGCGTGGTGCTGCCGAGCAGAAGGCCCGGTCCCCCATAGTGCGTAACTTGGTATCAGGGACTTCCAGGAAGAATTTGTTTGCTGATCTGAGGGTCCGGGTGGAGGTTTGTGGAGGCTTGGTAATTAGTGACTGTAGGTAGGGGGGGGCAAGTCCATTTATGCAGTTGTGAGTGATGAGGAGGATCTTGTAGTCAATCCTGGCTGAGACGGGGAGCCAGTGCAGTGTGAAGAGGATGGGTGTTATGTGGTCGTATTTACGGACTCTCATTAGGACCCTGGCAGCGCTGTTCTGGATATACTGCAGCTTCTGCATACTCTTGCCAGGAATCCCAATAAAGAGCCCGTTACAGTAGTCCAGTCTTGAGGAGATAAAGGCATGGACAAGCTTCTCTGCGTCTGACAGGGTTAGAAGGGGGCGGAGTTTGGAAATGTTTTTGAGATGGTAGAATGCGGTTTTGCACAGATGGTTTATGTGGTTCTTGAAAGTCAGTTGAGGATCGAACTTGACACCAAGGTTTGTAACTGAGGGGGAGAAGGGAATGACCTGGCCGTCGAAGGTGAGATGTGACATGGGGCATGACTGAACCTGGTGTGGTGTCGTGTGCCAACAAGAAGGGCTTCGGTTTTGTTGCTGTTTAACTGGAGGAAGTTGGTGCTCATCCATGCCTTTATCTCCCCAAGACAGGAGGTGAGACTTGACATGGCTGCAGAGGGGTTGGGGGATGTTTTAATGTACAGTTGGGTGTCATCAGCATAACAATGGAATGATATTCCATGTCTGCTGATGACACTACCAAGGGGCAACATGTATGTTATAAAAAGAAGGGGGCCGAGAACCGACCCCTGCGGGACGCCACAGGTGACAGGGAGCGATTTGGACTTGCACTCCCCCAGTGCAACATATTCAGTCCTACCAGTGTGACATCACTTGGTCACATGACCATAGACAGGATGTTGTGGTCTTTCACCCAGTATGGGCCAGTGTAGCCTAAAGCTACTGTTAGCCGATTATAATTTGGTCATTTTGCCAGCCATTCCCAGAGTTTTAGCCATAAAAACATACATCAGAGATAAAGAGCTTTAAAGTTTGAGAAATGCATTGCATTATATGGAGAAAAACGGCGGCGTGATGCTCTCAGCGTCTAATGGAAACAACCCGCGGTGATTGGGCAACATCCACGGGTAGGCCCGACCTTACGGTAAGATTTAATATTGTTACTGTAAACGCGCCAAACGCGTCGTGGGCCTCCAGCGACATCAAAGAGTTTGACGCGTTGACACCACGTGGCCGTTTACTGTAGGCTGCCACTAAGTAGACTGGCTGCTACTTGCTAATGTTCACTTTAGTCACAGGACCAGACCATCATGCTGTGCAGTGCCATAGACACAATTGGCATAAAACCGGTATTTATGTCAGTTACCTGCCTTGATATCATACCTGCCAATTTTTTATATCGGCCGATTCCGATTTCCATCCCTAATTCAGAGTTGATATGACAAAAGGATAATTGAGGTGTGTGTGTGTGTGTGTGTGTGTGTGTGTGTGTGTGTGTGTGTGCGTGTGCGTGCACGCGTGTGCGTCTTTGTGTGTGTGTGTGTGTGTGTGTGTGTGTGTGTGTGTGTGTGTGTTTGCGTGCGTTGCAGAGATAAGGAGCTCAGCCAGGCAAAGCGTTATGTTGTGCAAAATGTAATGAAGTCATTATTTCAGAAGATTAACAGTGAGCTCAGGTAACACAGTCACTCTCACTATCACATTACAAACAGCTTTTAGATGCACACAACCTCACATCACAACTGCTGTATCTCAACCACAATTAGAATATGCCTCGACTGCACTTAACTCTCTCTCTCTCTCTCTCTCTCTCTCTCTCTCTCTCTCTCGAACACATTTTAACCATTTATTAATGTCCACAGACAGGAAAGCAAATATTAAAGGCACAGTTAAGGTCATATGCATTCATGATACAATAAGCATGTCACTCAATATACTCTTCTGTTCAATACTCTGTATGTGGCGGCTACCAATTACGGAAAAGACAGCACAGCACACAGACACACAGACACACGCGCTCACGCACACACACACACACACACACACACACACACACACACACACACACACACGCACACGCACACGCACACGCACACACACACACACACACACACACACACCTACAAACTCACAGCAATGGGGGTAGTCGGGGGCGTTAGGGAGATGACATGGTAATTTCGTGCTAATTAGTCTAAAAGCGCCAAATTTTGCACAGATGTAGCCCAGGGCATGCTCTAAGGATTTAGCTAGGGCGCCCGAGTCTGCGACATTCGGGGTCGCCACAGCGGCTAGATCAAGTTGGGCTCCCATCAACTTTCTATACAGGAGGAAAATACCCAGAAAAACACTTTTTTTCTGGGTATTTAAGTAGGATGTGAGGGGTCTAACTAGGGGTTTGTCATGATGCTGAAGCCATTGCAAGCATTTGTTTTGCACAAAAAAACATTCCTTGGGCTACAAATGGCCCCAGAAAATGAGGGTTTAGTGATGAAAAGTGATGAGTCATCACTTTTCAGAGTTTTGGGGCACCCAAGCTAAATCATTAGTGCATGCCCTGGGCTACATCTGTGCAAAATTTGGCGCTTTTAGACTGATTAGCACGAGAAAAAAAGCCCTAAGGCCTCCGACTAACATGAATGCTCACCCATACATGCATCTTTTTCTGAGGCCATTTCTAGCCCAAGGAATGTTTTTCTGTGGTGCAAAAACTAAGTGCGATTAAAATGCGTAATTTTTTTTTAATCACGTTAATTTTCTGTAATTAATTAATCGCAATTAATCAGTTAAAGTCCCAGCCCTAATATATAGAAAACCATACATTTTGGAACAGTTATACGTATAATAACACACAATACAAACACAACAGGTCTTACACCTGCATCAGGCTACTGCATCACACTAACGTTAACATGGTTGTAACAAGTTCTATTCATACCATTATGCCCCCCCAAAAAATGTTTTTCACAATTATGATTTTCTTCTCTTTTTCCATAACTTCTGATTAGGTTTTGATCCGGCCCTGGCGGACAGACGGAGACTCTAACCACGAGGCCATCTTATGCTGTAGTGTTTAACCCATTTAGGCCTAGAATTATTGAATGCTTTAACCAGTGAAAAATAGCAGATCTACAAGCTCGCAGCGCGGCACCGAGTGCCGCGCTGCGAGCTTGTAGATCTGCTATTTTTGAAAAAGTCGTGAAAATGTGTGCAAATCTTTGAATATATGTATTTTCAAAACACATGTTTGTAACTCAAATTTTTCTTCTGGGGGGTCCCTGGAACTACATATTTTGAGATGGGGGTCCGTGGCCAAATAAATATCAGTTTGGGGGTCCTTCACATGAAAAGGTTTGACAACCACTGACATAGTGGTCTCTCAAGAACAGATTAGTGAAAAGGACCTTTTCTTTGACGATGGCTAAGCCAGATTGCTGACATAGAAACATAAGTTTTTCCAAAAAAACCTTAGAAGGATTCAAAAGACACTTATAGAATCGGGTCAAAATTCTAATTTTCACGATTTTTCAAAAATAGCAGATCTACAAGAGTGCCGCGCTGCGAGCTTGTATATCTGCTATTTTTCAATAGTTAAAGCATAAAATTATGATACCCAATAATGTGTACCCGTTCTGAGTTCCTGCTCTGCTGCGTCCTCAGATAAACCGCCAGGATGAGAAGAAGGCATGGTTAAAGGGTGAGCTCTGTGGGAGCCGTTTTTACACAATAAAAGCTCTGATGTGGGAGCCGTTTTTACACAATAAAAGAGAGAATGAAAGCAGGGAAATGGAGGAGAACACGAGCCGCCAGGGAGAGGAGGAGGAGGATGAGAATGATGAAGAGTGATTAAAGCTGCAGCGTGTGTTAACCCAGCCACACCGGGAAGGCATCTGTGTCAATTTACAGTGTTATAAAGTATATAAGTGTGTGAACTGTAGCCTATGTCACGTTTCTTTGCAAAAAATAAAAAATAAAAAAATTGCAGATCTACAAGCTCATAGCGTGTCACTTTGTGCCGCGCTATAAGCTGCTACTTTTGAAAATGTATGAAAATAATGTATGCGTTTGAATTCAGTATATTTAAAGCGGAAATTCTGTGGTTGGGGGGGTGGGTGTTGAGATGGGGGGTCCGCAGCCAAATACATATCATTTATGGGGGGGGGGGGTCCTTGGCATCAAAAAGATTTGAGAACCACAAGATCCACAACATGTTATTTTTCAAAAAACTGTTTAAAGATGTGATTTAGAAGGCGTGAATTGCGAGGCGTTGTGAGTATACATCTGCTATTTTCACAATTTCTGCCTAATTAAAGATTTCAATTACAATTACAATAGAAATGTGCAGATACCCTCTATACACTTAAGTGTTGGTTTGTTCACTGTAGAGTGAGAAAACAATGTTGAACGTTAAGTTAATCATCTGGGGACCCTCCCAAAATAATTTGGGGACCCCCCTTGTGGTCCCGAGTAAAGCCCTTTGCACACAGGACCGTTGCGTTTATTCCGTTTGCTGCATGATTAAAACACATTGGATTTGGTGTGCAAGGCTGTGCAGAATCCACACTGCGGATCCGAAAAGGAGTCCTAAAAGGAGTCAATGATTTTTTTACCGCATGCGACAAGACGCACAAATCGAACTGGGTTCGATTGGGGAAAAAACGCACAGCCGCAGCCACCCGCCGCATGGCAAATTCGAAGCCGGTGTGCATGAGGTCATAGAGAATCATTGTTTTCTTTAAAAAGATGAAATCGTCTGTTTTTTTTCCGTGCGATAAAAACGCGTCTGTGTGCAAAGGGCTTGACTCTCAACCTGTGGGTCGGGACCTGGGCCTGAGCCGACCCACAGGTTGAGAACCAGTGATTTAGAAGACATTTTGAAGAACGGGCCTCCTGAAGCAGGTGTGAACGTGTTATAAGAGCAGCCCAGGGAGAGAGCTTTCAAGGCCACATAAAGGCCACAGTAATCGGTGCGGGGAATAGCAGCGGAAAGATGTGTCTGAAAGGTGTGATGGACTGAGCTTTTAATGAGCTCTGTCTGTCTGTCTGTCTGTCTGTCTGTCTGTCTGTCTGTCTGTCTGTCTGTCTGTGGTAAAAACTCAGCCGCCGACACACATTTAAGGAACATTCCTTATCCTTTACCTGGGGGGAGGCGGGGGGGGGGGGGGGGGGTAAAGCTCAGTTCAATTCATTCCCTGTGCCCTGCTGGCCTCATGTCCCTAATGTCTCCGCCCCTTAACCCCGCAAGGCCCAGCGTAGCTTTTTGGCAACATTTTTCCAAAAAAAATGAGTTTAAATAATTTGTTTTCCTGTTCTTTATTCATGTTAACGTCACCATTGGATCCTATTGTTTAGTATTACAATGACATTGGCCACAGTATTTGCATATACATATCCCCCACAGAGGCTGATATTCCAGAGTCTGGACGAACAACATCTCACTTTTTTCACTGAAGCTATTCCTCACAAAAACATAAGTAAAATGCCCGTTTCAGGGCTACGGTCTTCAAAAAACCCAGCCAGCTACTGTACATACATACCCAGCCCATTACAGTACTGGCGCGCTCTGCTTGCGCAAACTGAACAAATAGAAACAGCCGTGAGGGACACGGTGACAGGCAACAGAAGCAGAAGTGGTGGGCAGTGCAGTGTAATTACTTAACTCATCCCAGTCGGTCTAGGAGGTGTATCGTGTTGTAACACCAGACAGCTGCTAACACTTTACAATTTACATTTTAGGCATCCAACAGCAGACGTTCTTAATCCAGAGCGAGTCTGAGCGACTTACAATAAGCAACGTAATTCATCAATACAATAAGCGAGATATAGTACATTCACTAATGGAAAGAAAAGAAACGATAGAAATGTCAGAAAGTAACAGAAAACCACAAGTTTGATAGAAACACACACACTTGCACACATGCCTGTATACAGACACACACGCACACGCACACGCACACGCACCCGCACCCGCACCCGCACCCGCACACGCACACACACACACACACACACACACACACACACACACACACACACACACACACACAGGGTCTAACCAGTGTTATGTAACTTTAATTAAACTTCTTTTTTTCCCTTTCCTAGGAAATATAATAGTGGAGTAAAAAGTACAATATTTGTCTTTGAAATGGAGTGGAAGTGAAAGTTCCTAAAGTACAAACACAAGGCCAGTGTTTAACCTGCATGCATGCGATGACAGGCAGGCAGACAGGCAGGCAGGCAGGCAGACAGACAGACAGACAGACAGACAGACAGACAGACAGGCAGGCAGGCAGGCAGGCAGGCAGACAGACAGACAGACAGGCAGGCAGGCAGGCAGGCAGGCAGGCAGACAGACAGACAGGCAGGCAGGCAGGCAGGCAGGCAGGCAGGCAGACAGACAGACAGACAGACAGACAGGCAGGCAGGCAGGCAGGCAGGCAGGCAGGCAGGCAGGCAGACAGACAGACAGACAGACAGGCAGGCAGGCAGGCAGGCAGGCAAGCAGGCAGGCAGGCAGGCGTTTAGTTGCTTGGTATTGCATGGCTGGTTCTTCCAGAGCAGTGTTTTTTTTTTTTTTTATATAATTTTTATCCCACAATTTTGTAACCCATTTTTTCACCCAGTGCTAATTGCCTATGTAATCCTGGGCTCTGCTCTCCCTCTGCCGCGCCTGGGGAGACAACGGACTGACCTCATGCTTCCTTCTATGCATGAGGAGTCCAAGTTGCTTCTTTTCACCTGACAGTGGAGATTTCTCTGGTTTGGACGTAGCGCGTGGAAGGAACACGTTATTCCAACCAACCAGTTCCTTTCCCCTCCATCAGGCGCCCCGGCTGGCCAGGGGGAGGCATTATTGAGACCAGGATTACGTGCATGTTTTTGTGAGGGTATCAACCCTAGGAGACACGGGGAGAACATGCAAACTCCACACAGAAAGGCCCTATCGCCAACCCCACCTAGGGTGTGGGCGCTGATGACACAGAGGAGGAACACGCCGCCAGCGCCCACAGCGTCCCCCGGCGGGAATCGAACCCAGGACCTTCTAGCTGTGAGGCGAAGCGAGCAGTGTTGTTTTTGACAGCAATGTTTGATTTAGTTTTTGTCATAGTTTTTGATTTGATTAAAATGTCATTGAATTTTAGTCATAATTTAGTCACCTGAAAATAGAATAGAATAGAATAGAGTTTATTTGTCATTATTACACAGAACAAGTCAGTGAATAACGAAATTTGAGCCCAATCCCACAAGGTGCATACACAGTGCAAAAATAATAATAATAGAATACAAGATAAGTTAAAAATCACGTAGTGATCATAATAATAACCAACAATTAGCACAGTTTCACAGTCTCTTGGTCAGCCCGGCTGACACGGTTCCTTACAGTCACAGTTCTTGTATTGCACAGTTTTTGTCACAGCCAATGTCCACAGTCCAGCGTAGGGTTTCCGTATATTGCACTCAGACCCAGGTGCACATCCAAGGTGGCAGCTGATCTACAAGCTCACAGCGCCCCGCGATGCGAGGCGCTGCGAGCTTGCAGATCTTACCTACCCCTCTCAGAGAAAAGTTGTAGTTTTAGCCTAATTATGTAGTCGACTAAATATAAGATTTTAGGCGACTAAATCTACAGTTGATTTAGTCGACTAAAATGTATTTTGACGTTGCCTTGATGGCATCGTAATGACTGATTTTACACTTGGTTGCATACTGAAAATAGCCGATCTACAAGCTCACAACGTGTCGCGCTGTGACGGATTGTGAGCAACCAAACATAAAATGACTCTCTTCTCCACTAGTTTAAGTCTAGTTTCCGTTTTAGTCTAGTTTTTTTGTTGTTGACAAAATTGTCAATATATTTAGTCTTAGTTTTAATCATCACAGCTAAGTTTTTATTTCGTCAGTGAAAAAGTCGACAAAATCAACACTGTTCCAGAGGTTTTACTGTGAAATCCTCCAGCGCTCTGCATTCTGCATGTTGCGCTTTGCAGCCTCATCTACCGCAGTGGTTCACCAACCTTTTCAGGCCACGACCCCCCCAAAATAATCATATTTTAACTGAGAGTTGAGGCATTACATTTTGTATAACACGGTTCTAGTGTGAAAATAGCAGATCTACATGCTCACAATGCCTCGAGATGTTGTGAGCATGTAGATCTGCTATTTTCACAATTTCTGACTCTAATATTTGACAATTTGGCCATTAAATTGTCACTTTAGAAATGTGCATATACCTCATCATACACTTAAACTTTATGTTGGTTTGTTTACTGTTTGTTTACTGCCTACTGAGTGAGAAAACAATGTTGCAAATGAAGCTAATCATCTGGGGACCCCCCAACAAATAATTTGGGGACCCCCCTGGGGGTCCCGACCCACAGGTTGAGAACCATTGTCCTACAACACAGGCTGATCGAAGCACTATACAACTGGTGCACATGATGCTCATGAGATATGAAAGTAAGCCTGTTTACTGTTTTGAATTATGTTCTTGTATTTATTTAAAGCTATTTCTCACCACCACCAGGGCTGCGGCTGATCGAATGAGGCAGAAAAAAAAACGAATCTACAGAAGCAGCACATTAATTTAACGGAATACACAAATGCAATAACTACTGTTATACTGTAATGACACTCACAGAAAAGAAGGACACCAGCGTTTTTAAGTGTGTCTGTGGGTTTTGTAAATATTTAACCAAGAAACAAATGGTAAATGGTGCATTTATGTAGCGCTTTTATCCAAGGCGCTTTACAGAGATTGTGCGTTACATTCACCCATTCACTCACACATTGATTACATTCACCCATTCCCATTCACACACACATTGATTACATTCACCCATTCCCATTCACACACACATTCATTACATTCACCCATTCACACACATTGATTACATTCACCCATTCCCATTCACACACACATTCATTACATTCACACACACACACACACACACACACACACACACACACACACACACACACACACACACACACACACACACACACACACACACACATATTCATTACATTCACCCATTCACACACACATTGATTACATTCACCCATTCCCATTCACGCACACATTCATTACATTCACCCATTCACACACACATTCATTACATTCACCCATTCACACACACATTCATTACATTCACCCATTCCCATTCACACACACATTCATTACATTCACCCATTCCCATTCACACACACATTCATTACATTCACCCCATTCACACACACATTCATTACATTCACCCATTCCCATTCACACACACATTCATTACATTCACCCCTTAGGGACCCCTTAGCTGCATGAGAGAGAGAAGACCCTTTTCCACTAGGGCCGGATTTAGACTGCAGTCAAATCCAGACCAAATCCGATTTGGTTCTCAAATCTGATCTTTTGGCCCGTCTTTTCACACTGCATTTGCAAGTGACACAGATCTGATCTGTGCGTTCTGACTGATTTTAACAGCGTCAGCCCAAAGCTGCCCTGCGTCTACATATCTGCTTTGGTTACCGTGGTAACGACGTCGGCGTCATGACATCACGTCACAACGTTGACGCTAGTTGATCACGTGTTCAGGAAATGCGACATAACAGACAAGCGACAACAACAAAAACTTTTTCTCTCCTTTTCTTCACTCTTGTGTTTCGCTCTTCTCTCTGGTTGTATCTATTTAGCTCACGTGTCTTCTCTCTCCTCTCTTGTTTTTCTCATGTGCTCAGCGCGCTGTAATATGCGCTGTAATCAAATAGTACATAATCGCGCTCTGTAATGACGTCGGCGCTCCGCGCTCGGGTTGCGCAGCAAGTGATGCTTGGCCAGTTTGATGTGACTTGCATGTGACCTGCATATAACTCAATGGGGTGGATGTGGTTGCTGCTTTTCAGACTGAGTCAGATGTCCTCAGATGAAACCACCTCTGGATGTGGTTTTTCAAAATCGGATTTCATGTGACCTGCATGTGACCTGTCTAGATTTAGACTATTTAAAAATAATCGGATTCCACTTTTGATGTGACTCAGATCTGATTCAGGCTAGATTTCAGTGGCAGTGTAAAGCCGGCCTAGTGGAACCAGAACTTTTTTCTGCTTTAGTTTCCATAGACATACAAGACAAAACAATCAATACAATAAAATGATTATCAAATAAACACGGCCTGCCCGCGTATTTGGAGGGTGTCAGGAGTCACCAGAAAAAAGGACGTCGTTTTCAATGAATCTATCATGGTTAAAATGGAGTTTGAAGTTAGGAAGTGTCTGATACAATTAATATCAAATATCTAAAAACTGAATCAAGCAACTCTAAAAAAAAACTGTCCTGGGGTGTTCCCTAAAGCCTGAGATGACGATAAAAAGATAAAATGTTCTGGAAGTGAAATATCCCTTTAAGTACGTTTTGTTCCAGAATTTAAATTTCATTTGACCTAAGTAAAAAAAAAGTACTTTTTTCCCCCCACCACCGCAGCGAAGAGTCGTGACACTAATTATTTCATGGTAACGAGGCGAGGCCGCAGTGCGAGGCAGTCCGCAGGGAAGACAAGAGTTTTCAAAGTAAGCCATTTGTGTGGGAAGAAGTGAACAAGTACCGGAACCACATGATTATTCATCTGAATTCAAAACAGCCATAACCGCAGTAAAGAGCAATGGGAATACAGCTTTTTACATAACAGCTACTGTATTGATGTGTGTGTGTGTGTGTGTGTGTGTGTGTGTGTGTGTGTGTGTGTGTGTGTGTGTGTGTGTGTGTGTGTGTGTGCGTGCGTGCGTGCGTGCGTGCGTGCGTGTGTGTGTGCACGCGCGTGCCATTCTAAAGGTTTTAAACATTTTCTTCTAATCTGCATATAAATAAATATAAATATTTTCTCTCGCATGTTGCCCAGGTTGTGCTGTGGAGTTCCATAGCAGTTCATCTTTGTCATGGGAACGTCAGAAACCATCCCGGCTACTCTACATGACGGCGGGGCTCGCTTGTAGATCTGCCGTTTATAAAAGGGAAACTAGGTAACCTTAAGACAATTTTTTATATACTCTATATACATTACAGTGTCATACACATTTCCCTTTCAGCATATGCCCTTCATGCGGAAGGTGAGTTTTTCAAACCCTGCCTAAGCCGACGTCAGCAAGGGGGAGAAGCCAGCCCCATGGCCTCCCCTAAGTAACAAGAAATCTTGTGAAATAAAATGTCATCAACCAAGTACGATAATAGATATGATGCACTATTTTAAAGATGACGATAAGAGCGTCCACAGAGATGACAATCACTACATGTCAGGCCATATGCTGGCCTGGATAACCAAACTGAGCGTGATTTAAGGGATATATTTCAGTAAAATAAGTGTCACTCGCAATGCATTCTGGGAGTGTAGTTTCCGCAATTTTGAAAATAATGATGCACACAGTCTTGTACACCGCCCTTTTTTCAGCTTTCTAATTAATCGTTGCATTCAAACAATTTTGAATATTATCATGATACCTCACAAGCCGGGGTGGCTTTGTCAGAGGCTTAAAATACATTAAATAAATACTTTATGAAATGTCTATGGAAGAAATGAATGGGGAAAACGCTTCCGACACCGGAGTGAGGACGGGGTGGGGCTTACAGTGCGACGCTCTATTGGAGGACAACAGGGAACGGGCATCACCGATTGGCCAAACTTTCCATGTTGTTTGAGTCACTGTATCCATATAAATTGGCCGAACGCACAATATAACTGCATTGTGTTCTCTTCATTCCAAGATAGAACAGCATCCTTTTACGAGACCGTATTCGATCAATCCAGTATAATCCACAGTGCTGCAGGAGTGTGAAATGTTACACTGGACAGTTCATCTCGACGCACCACAAGATGTATCTATCGATGCTGTTGCTGTTGCCGTGAATAAGGAGCTGTACTCCTTTGGCGGGGACTACCCTGGTCACCTTGATGTTCACATCTTCAACACTGTGTCTTTACGCTGGAGGAAGTTGCCTGCAGTGATGCCAGGAAGGGGAGAACGAGCCCCTGAGGTTCCCTCTAGTCGTTCAGGTCACACAGCTGTGCTGATAGGAAATATCGTCTACATCTGGGGAGGGTGGAACTACGATAGGAGGGAGTACTGCAACGTGCTTCATGCATTTGATGTGGACGCCCACAGATGGTTCAAACCCAGGGTTTCTGGGACTGCTCCAGAGGGGAGGGATGACCACTCAGCCTGTGTCTCTGGGAAGGTCATGTTTATCCATGGAGGATACATCACGCTGACTGAATGGACTAATGACATGTACAAGTTGGACACCACCACAATGGTCTGGTATTTAATTAACACCAGAGGCACTCTGCCACCTCCCTCAGACTGTCATTCTGCCACCATCATCGGGACAAAGATGTTTGTATTTGGAGGCTTGGGGGGAAGGTACGAACAGTACATCAACACCATCAGAGTGTTTGACACAGAGACCAACTGTTGGATGAACACACCTTCTACACAGGGTTTTCCAGAAAGACGCTGTGATCATTCAGCCTTTGCCTACAATGGAGAGCTGTACATATGTGGTGGTGAAGGCATACACTTCTTCAACGATGTTTGGAAATTCAATCCAGAGAGCTTCTCCTGGAAGAAGGTTGAACCAAAGGGGGAAGGACCATCAGGGATGGCCAATAGATTCTGTTGCTTTGTGGGAGATTGTATCTTCCTCCTTGGAGGCGATGACCTGTTCATCCTAGACTTGAGTCCTAGTCTGAAGACGTTATGCAAGCTAGCGGTCATTCAGTACGGTCTGGAGCAGGCAGAACTCACACACGACATCAGGTGGGAACTGGAAGCCATGACCCATGGAGAGTGTGAGCAGTCAGCCATCTTCTAGGACTCTGCATCGAGGTCATGTGGGAACACCGAGCAAGATGGCTGCACTCATTAGCGCAGGAAGGTGGGGGGAGGATATATATATATATATATATATATATATAGCCCGTTCTCACCCCTACTGCGTCTCACCCTTGACGCCGGGTCATGTCCCCCAACGGCGTCAGTTCCAAAACGCGCTGGGATACTTTCGGCCAGTAGCTGAGATGCGCAGAGAGAGTGTTATGCGCATGCGCCGACACATGTTGACTCGAATATTTAATTTGCTTTGGTTATAGTAGGCACCGTGCTCAACTGACTGAGCTAGCGAACGGATGGCCAAACCCCCTTTTTTGTTCCTTTATCTTTGAGAACGTGGATACTGGGGGAATGAATATTTACGATTCTGTCCATAACGGCACATAATTCGGTAACGCTGCTGAGTCGGCTCATCCGCCATTAGCACCGGTCGTCGTGACGACTGGCGCTCGCTCGGCGGCGACTCCCGGGGCTCACCAGCGGCTGAGATGGCGCGACTCCGTCGTGGATAGTGGCTTGAACGGTAGCGCCGGGTAGCTGGGAAACCAGTGGCAGTCGCTTCAAATCCCACAAGGGAATTCCCCTTTTTCTTGTTTTTCTTCTTTGACCACTAGAAGGTGCAATTGCACTACTTCAGCGTCCTGCCCAGACGTAATGGGATTCTTTCAGCGTCTTGCTAAGACTCCGTTGGGGACATGACCCAGCGTTATGCGTGGGACGCAGTGAGGGTGAGAATGTGTTGATACACATATATATATATATATATATATATATATATATATATATATATATATATATATGTTACAGTTAGTTTGAGAAACCAGTTGGATTGGGAAAGGAGCGCTTGTTTTTGTTCACCTGGATGTGGAAGAAGTTCACCTGGATGTGGAAGAAGCCCATCAGTGGTAGAGCATTTGACAGCATTGGTCCCACGCTGGTGAATGCTAACCTGGTGAATGCTACTATGCCTAAACCTAACTATTATATATATATATATATATATATATATATATATATATATAAAAAATATAAGTTGAAAAGATGTACAGTATAAGTAACTAGAAAAGAAAATTTCGAAGAAATTTTAAGTGTGCCTGCAGCTCGCTAAGTGTGTGCAACCTTGTATGTGTTAACATTAGCATCTTTGTTAGCATTAGCATTTGTTAGCATTAGCATGTGTTAGCAATATGGTTTCTTGTTTTTAAGAAATAGGCTCCTCCCACAAGTTCCGCAAGGCGATTACTTTGTCCCGTCGCTCCCGAGATCGTTTGTGTTTCGTTTTGAGAGGGTCGTTCCCCCTGAAAAACACGTTTTGGCATGAAACAGTTACGTTTTGCGCGTTTGTGGTGCCCCCTATGGGTCGAAGTGGAAATGCTTTTGGGTATATGTTCAGTATAGCGCCCCCCACTTGTGGTTAAAATTTGGTGTTGACTGGATGTTTCGTTTGTGATTTATGGCTACTTCTTACAAAACGGGCTCCTCCCGCTAACTTTGGAACCCTGTTACGGAAGAACGGTATGGACTATCAAAATATCGTTTAAATATGTTTATTGCATGAGTCCATAGATCGTGTGTATCGATTTTTGTGACATTTGGAGAAAATATGTAGGAAAAGGAGCAAAAAGTGTGTTTTGAAGAAAATTCAAAATGGCGGAAAATCTATCCTGACGCAAATGGACGTGGCCTATATGAGGAGATGCGTCATGACCCAAGGAATCCAGGGAAAAAGGAATTTTAATTTTCCGACCCACGGTTCAAGAGTTACAGGCCGAAAGGTAAAGTGGACTGTTATAGCGCCACCATGAGGCCAACTGACGAAATTATTTTTTATTTAATCCTTGATATCATTATAAATCTCCTCTCCAAGTTTTTTCAGAACGGGTCGTTTTGTGTGGAACCTCGCTCCTGTTGCTCTATAGACCAAATGTAATACTGACGACACCCTGGAGAGGGCGCCATTAGCTCCGGTGTAACACTCGGTGTGAAGTAACTTGTAGCCTACATTTACTTAAGTACTGTACTTAAAGGAGTAGTTAAGTTCACCCCACACATGACTTTATTCTATTGAAAGTGAAACTGTAGCCCCTATGGTTTGCGAGAAAAAAAATATTGAATGTGAGTTTTTGCGATTCCCATTATAAGTCAATGGGTAAAATTAATTCACTAATAAATTAATATCAATTAAACGATACAACTTTTCTCTTAGAAAAGTAATAGCACACCATTCTCGGCCGAGCCGCACGTTTTGATGTATATATTGTGGCGGTGGCGTAAATTGTGCGGCAGTTATTAGCGCACCAAATTTGCAAGAACGTTACTTACTTAATTAAGTATGGCGGATTACAATAAGTGTTTTGCCATTGCATGGCAGGCACACTTAATGAGAACCATGCAGCTTGGAAACGGTGGCAGTGACCAACAGACAGGATGCAGTCATCAGGAGTGACAAGGATTGACAGGATCAGAAGTGACTGCATCAGTCAGAGGATCAGCAGCCCAGGCTCGGGGAACGTTTTGGAGGGCAGCGATCCAGGAGTCCCCAGTTGGTGTTGGATATGGGCCGCACTCTCGCCATCGCATCGCAAGGTTCATATCAGGACACCTCGGCTACACAATCGATGAAACCGACGTCGTCAATAAAGCCAAATAATGGCCGTTATAAGGGCCTGTACATCAGCGTGGCTCTAATAGTTCCATTGTACTCATATAAGAGCCTGTCTATCTGTGTGCTTTAATAGTTCCACTTTACTTACTGTCTGTTTGTGTGCTTTAATAGTTCCACTACTCACTATATCCTGTCTGTGTGTCTTTAAAGGAGTCGTTCAGACCAAAACACATATAGGGTTAAATCTGCCTTTTATCATACCCCTTCATACCTGCTTTAGTCGTTTTTTTTCATAGCTGCCCCTGTTGCTAGATTTCGGATGCCCCTGTTGCTAGGTTTCGGATGCCCCTGTTGCTAGATTTGTCGGGCCCTATAACTAACAGAGTAGATAGTCCTTAGGCTATTGTGGTTATTTCTTTAGCTTCGAAGTTAGTATTTTTTAAGTAAGGGTGCCTGTGAGGTCAAAACTGTAGTTTGGTTGGTCTCAGGACGTTGTGTAAACACAATCCAATAAAAAAATACAAACTTTGAAGCTTAACAAATAACCGCACTAGCCTAAGGACTATCTACTCTGTTAGTTATGAGAGGGCCCGATAAATCTAGCAACAGGGGCAGCCGAAATCTAGCAACAGGGGCAGCTATGAAAAAAAAATCGACTAAAGCAGGTATGTAGGGGTATGATAAAAGGCAGATTTGACCCTATACGTGTTTTGGTCTGAAAGACTCCTTTAATAGTTCCATTGTACTCACTGTCTGTCTGTGTGCTTTAATAGTTCCATTGTATTCACTATATCCTGCACTCTTAAAAATGTTGGGTCAAATGTTCAACCCTTTTGCTGGGTTGACACTGTTGGGTCAAAGGTTGGGTCAGTTTGACCAAACATTGGATTAAAAATACTTAAAATTAGTAAACCATCTGTTGGGCTATGGATGGCCCGCCCACATCATCAGATAAAATGCATTGAGTTCATAACCCAAGTGTTGGTATAGGCTTTTGAATTCGAGTTTACCCAACACATGGTTCACTGCATTGCACCAACTTGGGTTAAAATAGACCTGCCCTCTCTGTCTATCAACACATTGGTTTGTGAATTGCACCACTATTGGGTTAAACTAAGTGGGTGGGCAGTTACCCAGCATGCAACTGTGCTCCCATACAGATATTTTTTACAAACTTTTCCATTATTTTATGGTTTTAGATAGAGAAAACAACATTGTATTGTAGATGATCGCAGTGGATGTAGCCCAGTCATAATCCCTAATTAAAAAATATATTAAAAAAAATAGTTGCTTACAGAAACAGAAACCATGACTAAGATGGTCCAGACTGACACATACAAACAGGTTTGCTGTCCTTTTAATGTGAAGCACCACATAATCTGTTGTGTTCAAAGTTGTGATATATTGCCACGACTAAATGCATAATTTACTCCGCATGCATTCTTCCTTGAGTAGATTAAGCATGAAAAATGTCATTGAAGAAAATGTTGTAAAAAAAATGAATAGATTTAATGTGAATGAGCGTACAATCCCAACAACAAGGTCACTTTTAAGCCATTTTTGGGTGTTAGATTCCAACCCATCAGCAGTATCACATTAACCCAACAGCAAAGTCACTTTTAACCCATTACTTGGTTGTACAATCCCAACCCAACATGCTGGGTCACAGCCTTAACCCAACCCTATTGGTCTGCAATAACCCATGTTGGGCTGGTCCAAAACAGTGTTACGTGTTGGGTTACATAAATAACCAACTTGGGTTGTTTTTGACCCAACAATTTTAAGAGTGTGTCTATGTGTGTGTGTCTTTAATAGTTCCATTGTATTCACTATATCCTGTCTATCTGTGTGTCTTTAATAGTTCCATTGTATTCACTATATCCTGTCTATCTGTGTGTCTTTAATAGTTCCATTGTATTCGGTACAGCCAGAGAAGCAAACAGTCAGTGACCCTGGTGAACCCTTCCTGCAGCAACACTCTGACACCATGACTTAGTCCCTTCAGACCGGAAACGCATTATTAATAATAAGTATTATTGTTATTTTATGCTTTAACTATTAAAAAATAGCAGATCTACAAGCTCACAGCGCAGCACCAAGTGCCACGCTGCGAGCTTGATAGATCTGCAGCCTTTTTTTTTTTTAACCTTTGTTTCTATGCCAGTGGTGCTCAAACTTTTTCATGTGAAGGACCCCCAAAATGATATGTTTTTGGCCCATGGACCCACATCTAAAAGTATTTAGTTCCAGTCACCCCCACGCCCCAGAAGCAAAATTTGAGTTACAAATGTCCGCTTCAAATATGTCGAAAGATTTGCACACATTTTCAAAAATAGCAGATCTACAAGCTCGAGCTTGTGTGTCTGCTATTTTCCAACAGCCATGGTATAAAATAATTCCGGGCCTAAGCGGGTTAGCTCTCCGCTCACGCCTCCGTCGTCTCGTAAATCACCGGCGCTTTTATCCCGGTCCTCAGCAGCCGAGGAGGAGGAGAGAATGAAGAGCATCACAGCTCTCTGCCAACGGCTGATAAAAAGTCACACGGCCTAATAAATAAAGGAATGGATGGATGGAGGTAAATCAGAACGGGTCGTTTTGTGTGGAACCTCGCTCCTGTTGCTCTATAGACCAAATGTAATACTGACGACACCCTGGAGAGGGCGCCATTAGCTCCGGTGTAACACTCGGTGTGAAGTAACTTGTAGCCTACATTTACTTAAGTACTGTACTTAAAGGAGTAGTTAAGTTCACCCCACACATGACTTTATTCTATTGATTACTCATGCCATGGAGGGGACTGCCCCATAGGTCGAACTCCCGCTGGGTCGAACAGCGTCGGCAGGTTAGATAATCACCCGCGTCACGGTTACTGAGGTTAGGTTTAGGGTTAGGGTTAGAGTTAGGCATAGTTTTACTGAGGTTAGGATTAGGGTTTGGGTTAGAGTTTGGTGGTCGATCCAAAGGGTGTTCGACCTAATGACATGTTACCGCCATGTTTCAGTCACACTCCTAAGACAATAATTTCATTACAATAGATTTATACCCCCTTTGATTCCGGATGGGGACCCAAATACATTTGGGTCTCCATCCAGAATCAATGCGGGTAAATTTACTATAGTTTTGTCTTAGGAATGCGAAAAATACAAAACAAATATTATTGAGTCTCCATGGCGTGAGTAATCAATAGAAAAAAGTCATTTGTGGGGTGAACTACTCCTTTAAGTACAATTTTGTGTATTTGTACTTGACTTGAGTGTTTCCCATTTTCAATCATTTTACTTCTACTCCGCCACTGGCTGCTGTTGGCACCGCAGTTGCAGTGCAGTTTGCATCTACATAGTCAGGGGATATGTTACAAACAGGGACGTGCTGGTCATTGGGAAAAGCGGGACAACTCCCGAACGGCCGGTTCATTCCCGGCCGGTCCAGGCCGGCCATTAGGAAAAAAAATTAAAATGTCGGCCTTTGTTACATTTTTGGGGCTGGGCGGCCAACAAAGTAAATCGTCACTGTCGGGCAGAAACCTCATCTCCAAGTTTCAAATTTGTAAATTTTTTCACAAAGCCCTGCTTCATCATACATGCAGGGCTGTTGCACACAGGGCCGTTTTTAGCTATAGGCGGTATAGGCGGTCGCCTAGAGCGCCGAGGGGGCGCCGAAATGGAGGGAGTGGACCCAAACCAGCCCAAAACCGGCCCAAAACCGACTAAATTCACGGCAAAACCCGCAAAAATCGAAAGCGCGCGCGGGAGTGGGGGGGCGCATTCGAGAGAGCTCGCCTAGAGCGCCGATTAGACGTGCTACGGCCCTGGTTGCACAAAAGTAGTGAAAACAGCAGATCTACAAGCATACAACGGTGCGAGGCGTTGTGTGCTGGTAGATCGGCTGTTTTCACTAGTTTAAATCATTTTTAAAATGATAAATACAAAACAAACGGTTTTGGACATACAAGGTTGCCACCCGACAACGACGAAATATAACTCATGTAACTGGCTTGTCACTTTGTCACAAATCTTTGAGTAGCAGCAGCGCTATAGAGAGATCTCTCTCTCTCTAGCGCGCAATGAGGGCCTCTCCAACTCTTTTTCCCGGGCTGAATCAGGGGCCCAGCATGTCCCTGCTTACAAAGTCCTGGAATAAATTCCTTACCAAAAACCTTCTTCACCAATGTGTTTGTAAAGGTGTGTAGTAACACATCTCACACATACTGAAATTCAGTTTCCCATGGAGAATCCTTGACAGCTGCTGAAAGTTGGGGCCCCATTAAATTAACTATACAGGATAAAACACACCAAAATAAATATGCTTTAAGTAGCATGTGAGGCGTCAAACTAGGGGTTCTTCATGATTCTGAATTTATTGCAAGCATTTGTTTTGCGTGAAAAGCATTCCTTGTGCTAAAAACGTCCCAACAAAAATATGTTTTTTTCACAGTTTTTTGGGAGCTGTTTTTACCCCAAGGAATGTTTTTTGTTTTTTTGTAATTAAGTATTGACGGTTCAAGTGGTTAAATATCTGAAAACACGAATTGACATGAATCCAAAATACACTGATGATCGTGCTGTCAAACAATGAAACCCATCTATGAACAGGTTGTGGGGGTGCTCCATCTCTCTCTCTCTCTCTCTCTCTCTCTCTCTCTCTCTCAACTAAGGGGTCCTTGGCCTGAAAACGTTGAAAACCCCTGTTCACTCCAGCCCTCTGAGTCATCTAAGTCAACCCCCTCCCCCATTTGTTTGTTTGTTTAGTGGCCTTTATCTAGTTTTTGGCAGTTTTCTTTTATTTTCTGTTGGTTGGCATGGCAGCCAGTTCCCACCTGACATCATGTGTGAGTCCTGCCTGCTCCAGCCCATGCTGGATAACTGCTAGCTTGCAGAGCGTCTTCAGACTAGGACTTAAGTCTAAGATGAACAGGTCCTCTGGTGTTGTTGCTCCTCCAAAGAGGATGATACAATCTCCCACCATGCAACAGCACATGCCACACATTGGACCTGGTCCTTTCCTCTTGGGCTCAACCTTCTTCCAGGTGAAGCTCTCTGGGTTGAGTTTCCACAGATCACTGAAGGTCCGGTTCCAGTTGCGACGACCACCAAATATGTACAGCTCTCCATTGTAGGTAAAGGCTGAATGAAAAAAGCGTCCAACTGGACGGATGCTTTGATGGTTTGCAGGAACATTGATGTTCAGCCAGCCGTGGGTCTTTGTGTCAAACACTCTGATGCTGTTAAGGCAATTATTCTGATCATCCAAGCCTCCAAATACAAACATCTTTGTCCCGATGATGGTGGCAGAGTGACCATATGAAGGTGGTGGGGTGCCTCTGGTGTTAACTACAGACCAGACCATTGTGGTGGTGTCCAACTTGTACGTGTCATTATTGTATCCAGTCAGCTGGACCAATCCTCCATGGATAAACATGGCCTTCCCCAAGACACAGGCTGAGTGGTCATCCCTCCCCTCTGGAACAGACCCGGAAACCCTGGGTTTAAACCATCTGTGGGCGTCCACATCAAAAGAATAAAGCACGTTGCAGTACTCATTTGAGATCCACTGACAACCTCCCCAGAGGTAGATGACATCTTCAACCAGCACAGCTGTGTGTCCGCGGCGCGAGGATGGAACCTCAGGGTGACCTTCTCCTCTTCCAGATGTCACCGGGGGCAACTTCCTCCAGCGTAAAGTCACTGTGTTGAAAACATGCACATCAATCTGATCCATGTTTTTATCATGGGGATTTTCAAAGGAGTAAACCTTGTCTCCAACGGCAAAAGCTGGACGGTCGTACATCCATGGTCCTCCTCTCAGATGCAGTGTCCAGCAAAACATCTCTCTCACATACTTTAGGTCTTGTCCTGTACAAGTAGAGTCCTAATGTGTGCTCTACTGCTTATATTGGTCCAGTCCACAAAGTTTGGTTGGGTTTGGCCAATCAAGGAAGCCGATGGCCGTTGATAGAGAATGGATGGGCAGCCAATCACAGTCCAGGATTCTTCTGGGAATTCTACACAGCAGACAGTCTGGGTCAGCAGATTCGACTACTAATCTTCAGAAGTGACCTCAAGCAGCAGATCTGGTGTTAAAAAGTTACTGAATGACGTTTTGGTTTAGTCGACGATTTATTTTAAAGGACATGGTTGTGATGACGACATTGTGATGTCATTGAGTGATGATGTCATAATGTAGGATAACCAATGACTGACTGATATCATCACACACTGTTAAACACATGAACCACTTAAACCCGTATGGTAGAGAGGAGACCCTCAGAGCTCTATTACTAGTGTGTTTTCTCTTGGTAAAAAAAGAAACACACTCTCCATTTGGATTGTCTTAAGTACCAGCTCTTATGCCATAACTCAAGGGTCTTCAACAGGGGGTCCGGGACACCTAGGGGGTCCTCAGAGTTACTACAGAGGGTCCTACAATTCTTTACGTTTTCCACTTGAACCCTAGTGTCCTTATTCTGAGAACTTTAGCCAAAAATAGCAGATCTACAAGCTCACATCGCCTTGTAGCGCAAGGTGTTGTGAGCTTGTAGATCGGCTATTTTTGGCAAAGAGCTTATTAAATCAAAGAGTTTATTAAATATTGACGGTTTAAGTGGTTAAATATAAATTGACATGAATCCAAAATACACTGACGATTGTCCTGTCAAACAATGAAACTATGTGGAAATTGGAATCTATGAACAGGTTGTGGGGATCCCTGCTTCATCTCTATCTCTCTCAACTAAAGGGTCCTTGGCCTGAAAACATTGAAGACCCCTGCCTTAACGTAAAGGCCTGTCCATACTGTCTCCGACCACCAAACTTTTTTTTCGGAAAGGTCCGGTTCAACTACAAAATGACATCACTCGCATCTCCTGAAAAGCATTACTCCGAATTAGAGCTTGGAAAGCTGCACGTCGGAAAGTTGGAACTCTATGACGAAAAGTTTGGTGTTCTCCGACCACCAAGGCATAAGAGCTGGTACCCAATGTCACACTCTGCTCTCGAGTGAGGGTAGTGTTAAGCCAAAGGCACTTGATTTGCCACATTACCTCCACCCTCTCCTGGCGCAGCCGTGGTGGTAAAGACCTTCTTGTGAGGCGCATACTGTAGCAGTTTGAGGGTAGTCTGAGGCCTCATGGCCAGGCTGGTGGCCACATCAATACAACTCCCCCACAACTGCCACCAGCCTGCTGCACGGCTTAGCCAGCCTCAGCACTTCCTGCCGGTGTTGTTGGCCTGGGCCGGGCTGGCCCTGCTGGGGTGCTGTTGGGGTCCCCACAGGGCTGGAGGATGTCGCCGTGCAGGACACGGTGTCGACGCTGGTGGATGCCACCGTTGTGCAGACGCTGATGGATGCTGCTGTGGGGCTGGGGACGCTGGTTGGTGCTGCTCTGTGGCTGGAGACCCTGGTTGGTGCTGCTGTGGGCAGTAGCTCTTCTTGGTCCCGCTGGGCACCCATAAAGCGACACAGCCAATGCATCGTCTCTTGCTGGGGTGGACGGTATAGCGACGCGGAGAGGACGCTCCCTCCTCCACATCATCCTCCCACTCATCAACATCAACATCATGCTCTGGTTCAGGTTCTGGGTTGACTGACTTGCTTCTTGTTTGAATTTTCTCCTGGGTGGCGATCCCACCACTGCCACCAAATGTCACACTCTGCACTCGAGTGAGGGTAGTGTTAAGCCAAAGGCACTTGATTTGATACCCAAAAATACTAAAATAGCAAGTCAGAGTTTGTAGCAAAACCAAATGTTTTTTATTTCACCTTTCCAGTGTTCGGGCAGAAGTGATCAAAAAGGCACGTCATCAAACAAAGTATATACAGCTCACTGGCCAGCAATTGGTTACAGTTACACTTTCCTCTCCCACAGTTCTGCATTAACTGATCTCTAGAGCAATGGCAGGTCTCCCTCTTAAAGGCTAAGCCCCTCCCATTGGACTGTACCAATTCTGAATCAATTCCACGACTATATACAGTATGTATATATATATATATATATATATATATATATATATATATATATATATATATATATATATATATATATATATATATATATATATATATATATGTGTGTGTGTATGTATGTCCAAAGACAATACACATTTAAATACTCATCACATCTCAAATTCATCACATCAATATTTACATCACATTAAAGGACCCAATTTCCCACTTCCCCCAAACCCACAGGTATGGTTTAGCTTTCAGGTAATTAGGTCAAGAGAACACAGGTGTGCATGAACACTCCCTACAATGGAGTCACCAAATCAATCAATGAAACAAACTATCAATACAAACAAACAAATCATTCCTTGAAACAAATACAGTGCAATATAATCATGTCAACTCAAACTGGTCAAAATTCAAATAATGTCAGTTAAAACTTGGAAAACATAAGAAAGGCTGTTAAATACAGTCAGTGGCAAGGGGAATTGCCACACCCAAGACAATCAAAATAGAGCCCTCAGTGTGAAGTGAGTGGTGCATTTTATGAGTTAATTTCATGAAGCATCCCGCAAAGCTTGGTTGCCACCGTCAGGTCGCAGTTACAAAACCTCCACCGGCTGTCAGTCAGTCAGTCCGTCAGTCCGTCAGTCTCTCACATGTCACACCTCACACTTTTGCCCTGCTCATATCTCCACAACCGTTGCCCCGATCCATGCCAAATTTTGCACACACACTCCTTGCCTGCCAAACCACGTCTCACATGCCCCTCTTCTAGCGCCACAATGAGGCCGATTCTTGCAAAACACATTTTTGGACACTGATCCTACAAATTTTGCCCTAAAATCACGCAAATTGGTATACACACTTGCTCTACACTCATGTCTTCAACATGGATCTGTTCCATATAGCGCCACCATGAGGCCAATTTTTACAAACACATTTTTGGACACTGCTCCTACAGATTTTGCTCTAAAATCACGCTGCGACCTGACGGTCGCTTATCTCCCGATTAGGGAGTTTTACTGGTCAGTCTGACCCTGCAGGGGCGCACAACAACTGTTGGATAAACGCACACAGCCACATGTTGGAGCTTATAGCTCCAGGAGCACCGCTCAAAGATATGGACAGTGTGACGCCATTGGTTTCTACAGACCAAATGCCGTGCTACAAGCTTGTAGATCTACTATTTTTTGAAAGGTTTTTGAATATTTTTACCTGATTCTAATGTCCTATAAATCCTTCTTCTAAATCAGTGTTTCTCAAACCGTTTCATGTCAAGGACCCCCGAAATTATAAGCATTTGGCCGAGGACCCCCCATCTCAAAATATGAGAATATTTTCCAGGGAACCCCCTATAGCAAAGATTTGTATTATAAAAAGTTTGCTTTGAAAATTATAGGCCTATATTGAAATATTTGCAAAGATTTTCAAGATTTTTCAAAAGTGCCGCACTGTGAGCTTGTATATCTGCTGTTTTTCAATAGCTAAAGTATAATTCCAGGTCTTAAAGGGCATTAGGGTGATATTAGTTTTGCGCAGCCAGACAACTGTTCCACAACTTCCACAATCTATGAATGCTATATAGAGTCTGGAACTACAGCTCCTGAACGGGGGGTAATGGAAGCTTGGATTTCCGTTCATGAAAATATATTTTAAAATGTCATTTCTGTTAAGCAGCCAGCTTAATATGCTTAGATGATTTTTATTCATATTTGGATAAATGTACGCGATGTTAAAAATGAAACGGAAGTGGGGAGGAGGCTTCACTTCCGCTTTAACCGAGCTCTCATCATAAGAACTTTCGTCGCCCCAGACTGTATGATGGGAGCATTTGCAAATCGCGGAGTCAACAGCCTGGCCACGCGAGACTATAGGGTGATATGGGTGCTGATAAGGGGGTCAAACTGTTCATAATATAGTGACCCCAGAACAAAACGTTATTAAAATCAGCTCAGGATAACAACGTGCACATCAGTAACCTCTCCACCATGTTAGAGAGGAACTGAGAGATAGTGACTCTGTTCTGCTTAATAAACAGGACAGGCTTTTCACTGTCGTCCACATCTGTCTCCACCGCTTATCGCTTTCCTCTCTGTTTGGCTCTCCTCCAAACACAGGCTGAGGATTGCAGTTAAAACTATATATATTTATATATAGTATATACACAAGATTAACAGGGGAAAAAAACGTTGACATTACAAAGAGCACAATGGAGGAAAAAGTGATAAACTTTCTGAAGCGTTCTCTAGCCAACAGACTCCGGGCTATCTCTATTCTCCTCCTCTGCGCTGGTTTGTTGGGAAAATTAAATTGATAATCCTGCCTTTGACTGCCGTTATATCAGCAGATAGCGCTGTGCTACAAATCACACTAAGGGCGAGGTCGCCTTGAAACAACAGAGCTTCTTAAAACACATCGGGTTCCCGAGATTATTCGATTTAATCGGCGGTTGCCATGGAAACACGCCATTTTACCTTGTTTTGAAGCTCCGGGGTAAAAGTAATCAGAGTAAATGTAATGTGTCCGAGTATGTCTTGAATTCTTTCGCTGTGGAATTTTCTTTCACTCAGAAAAATAACAATCGCGGGCATCAGTGCTTTTGTAACGGCTGGTAGAGAAAGCTGCGTTTTTAAACACGTGATTTAAAAGTTAGATTAGGAGATATGCACTTTTGTGCAGCAGCATAACACTACTGTCTACCAGGAGCCGCGACTTCCTGGTCACGTGATACCCTGTTGCATTTCGGGAATTGGAGTTTCTCTTCACAGTCGGGTGCCTCGTACATTAAGCTACAGCTTACTGTAGATTACTGTACAACGTGTCAAATGCGTCGAGGGCACAGGGAAAAGTTATCAAATGAGTTAATACGGCACGGTTATTGGGTGCGAATTGGCGAGGTGGTGAAGGGCCACCTTAACTCTTTTACCGCTTCGAACGTTAACGCTCGTCCCAATTCTGAACGTGGCTCAAAGCCAATACGAACGGCCGTTCTTTTACCTTGATTGATGACTGTAAGCTGATGAGGGGTCACGCGGGTGTGTACAGTAAAAACATCTCCCGTAATGCTGCTTTCAAATCTCCACCACAAACATCAATGGATGTCCAATTCACTTCCTGGCTGTTCTCTGTGGACCTGATCTAGATTATGCATTTCTACGCTCTGAACGACGGAAAGAGGGGAGGGCCATTTCACATCCATTCATTGCATAAGGGCTGCTGGGTTCTGCTGGGGAAACTGGACAACAGGGGCATTTCTGCCTAATAGACCCCATGGACAGTCATGTGGGATCAATAGAGGGTATGCGCATGCATAAAGTGAATGGCTAATCGAGTGGCAAAGTGAGTTTAAGATCTATTAATGTTGTTTAATGCAATCAGATAGGACCTTTCTGTTTGGATGTATGGGCTGTCAAGGCCAGAAAGTAGATTTTTGCCTTTCGGGTATGATGATGATGTCACGCGCATACCCTCTACTGCAGGGGTCTTCAACAGGGGGTCCGGGACCCCTAGGGGGTCCCCAGAGTTACTACAGGGGGTCTTCCGAATCTTTGAGTGATAGAAACCTTTTTTTCTCCTTTTTTATATTAACCACTTAAACCCTAGCGTCATTATTCTGAGAAATGTAGCCAAAAATAGCAGATCTACAAGCTCACAACGCCTCGCGCTGCAAGGCGTTGTGAGCTTGTACCGTGACAAACAAGGCCAGAGTGAAAACAGAAATGGTCTGTAAGTTAATTAATAAGACGAATAGTAAAATGGCTGATGAGGGAAACTGTTATATTTTCTCATTTAGAAAATAACAGGGGTTTTAATTAATGGGGAGCCGAGGAGGCTAAATGGACGATAACAGACATGAAAACACAACTTTATTTTAATTAATATCCAGACTATAATATCCTGATGTTAGTATACAGTATGATAGTCATAACGATTTTACACTTGGTTGCAAGCTGAGAACAGCTGATCTACAAGCTCTCAAAGCGCCACAGTGTGGCGTTTTGTGAGCTTGTAGATCTGCTATTTTCAGTGCGCAACACCCGAGAGCAACCAAACATAAAATGTATGTTAGTTCTACTGGATCTCTTCTCCACTAGTCCCTCCCTAACATTTAGTTCTACTGGATCTCTTCTCCACTAGTCCCTCCCAAACATTTAGTTCTACTGGATCTCTTCTCCACTAGTCCCTCCCTAACATGTTAGTTCTACTGGATCTCTTCTCCACTAGTCCCTCCCTAACATGTTAGTTCTACTGGATCTCTTCTCCACTAGTCCCTCACTAACATTTAGTTCTACTGGATCTCTTCTCCACTAGTCCCTCCCTAACATTTAGTTCTACTGGATCTCTTCTCCACTAGTCCCTCCCTAACATTTTAGTCTATAGCATAGACTGTAATATATGGACGGTGCGAAGCCATTGGTTTCTATGTGGCGAAAATGGCGCTTTTCTGTCCCTTGTATGGGTGTCGCCATCATTGTTTGAATGGTACCCCAGGAATCATAGGGAATGCTATTGGCTGCCAACGGTCACGTGCAACCGCAGGGATACATGGGAGAATGTGGTCGGAGCCTCCTGAAATAAAGCACACGAAGAAGAACACAGCCGGCTGGTATCAGTTTAGTTGGCCACGCCCCTCGCAACTTTATCATCAATTTGAACATAAATGGGACCATATTTGCACAAAACGCATATCATGGTAATTGAAAGGCAGTTTTTCACTAGCGACAGGAACCATAAAGTATTCATGACGATGTTTATTAAGGTTAGAAAATCAAAGAGGAAAATTAATCGGGTCCAGTGGAGAACAAATCTTTTTGGTACCTCGCGGGGGGAAAACAGCACAACAGCCAATCATGGGATCTTTCTCTTCCGGGAAAGCTTCATGAATAATCCAGCCAACTACACCCCTGATCTATAGTTAACAGACCTGGCTGTAAGGGTGCATTTGGAACCCCCTCAACGAACATCCCTGGACCACACTTTAGCCCCCTTTTCCACTGACATGGCCCAACACTACACCACTCCACACCGCCCACTTGTGCCCGATTTTCCACAACAAGGACCTGGGTAGAGTGGTGTTAAAGTGGTACAAAACATGGTACTAAAATAGTATCCAATCCAGAGTAGGTCTGAGCTATAGGCCAAACAGGTCCAAACACTTCATAATGACTGATCACTCGCTGACTTTTCATTTAGACCACCAGGATATAGTCCTGCCCTTAATTAATTAATTCCGACATCCCATTACTCCGATTATGTGGCTTTGAAAAGGGTTGAAAACCACTGCTTTACTTTTGAGTTATTGTGGTCCATTTGAGTCCCACTTGTACAATTACAAGTAACTCACCATGGCAGTAACATGATCAAGTTAAAGTTATACCCCTGGAGAAATGTAACTTATAAAGTTTCAAGTTAGAAAAAGTAACTTGAGTAACTTGAGTTACTTTTTTTTAGCGTTAAATTGAGAATGTACATTTGGTGTACATGAAACACAATATAATATCCTACAAAAAAACATGCCAGCAGAAATATGCCTCTCAACTGAGTTGTATACTTTTATTTAACAAAGGTTGACATTTTCTTTTGTAAACATCTGTGTTCCTAAAATAACATTCTGTTGAGGATACTGTATGACATTTGATCTCAACTCTTGTAAAACTGTAACTTAAAAAAATAGAAAAAGACTGGTTCCTTGTATAGTGATGGCTACTAGGGCTGTCTTCAACTCAGGATTTATCAAGTCGATTCGAGTCGCGGGGGTTAATCCGACGCGTCGACGAATCGTTTATGTGTAAAAAAAATAAAAAAATAAAAAAGTTGTGCTTTAATGACTGGAGAGGAGGCGCGACCGCGACGCATTGATAGAGTACCGGTACAACAGCTGTTGTAAACCACTATGATTGGTGGATTCTCTGCTTTGAAAACTGCCTGGTTGTAATGATTGTATGCCTCTCCAAGGCTAAAGGAGCAGGGCTAAAGCGCTAGCATGCTAACGATTTAGCCCTGTTCCTTCAGGAGGAAAAACAACACCAAAGTAGGCTAAAGGTAACAATAATGTAACATCACTGCGTCGTTAGGGCGGGTCATACTTTTTTTATTTTGGAAATCCAAACGTGTTGGGTGTCCATTTTGTGTGTTTTTTGATGGAGAATTCAAATATGACATTATTTTTGTGATAGGACAACTCTAAGCTACATCAATTTGCATTTTTACATTGTTAATTGTACCCGTTCTATCTCATTTATAAGATAGAAAAATCCAAATGAAATCTTAACATGTGGGGTGTCTAAGTTATGTGTTTCTTTATGGGGAATTCAAATATGTAATTCTTTTTTGGATAGAATAACTCTAACCTACATCATTTTGTACTTTAAAAAGGGAGAAATGTGCGATTTTTACCGCTTTTTAGGATATTATTATAAGACACAAGGGAAATGTTTTATAATGACAAAGCCAAATCAAATGTACCTATTTATTAACCATTTAAGTGCATAACAGTGAATACACTTATGGATATCAAATATCACTTCCAGAATGTTGCTAAGTTGAACAAGTCCTGCTTTGACATCAGCCTCCTGCTGGTATCCTGATCCCTGATACCTCCATCCCTCTTTTCCTGGGAGAAGTAAAGTATTGGAGGAAGCTTCAGTCACCATTTTGACAACCCTCTCAATACTTTGGGTGTGGCATGTTGGCCAGTGAGGTACCTCCATGGGGGTGTTGATAACGTTATTCAACTCTGAGGTGTTTATTGTACAGGTGCGAGGTGGCTCTACACATCTTCTGACTAGCTAATCATTTCAGCAATGCTGGAAGCATCATCATTGATCTCAGGTGTCTTTCTGCTTCTTACTGAGGAGTAGTTGCTGCCAGGCTCACAGTATTGCCAGTGAGCCTGGCAGCAACTATCTGTTCCAATACCCCAGAAAAAGGGACTAAAGAGGAGCCACATGCAGAGCAAATTGCCAAGCTTTTTGCATGGCTGAGAGAGTGGGGTTTTGATTAGACCTTACGGGCCATTGGAGGGGACTCAACAAATCTTAACACTGGTGTCAAAGCTGGAGTAATGCAGAAGCTGGAGCTGCACCTATAGGCAGAAAGCTGGTCTGGTTGGTGAGGATCTGCTGGTCTGGTACACACTGGTGAACTTCCCCTCCGCCAGGTGGTCATTGTTGAACTCGATGGTCCTAATCTGTCAGACAACACCATTGTCTGGACCAATAAGAAAGCTCCTTAATTCAGCTACAGAGCTGTCTGCCAAAGTCATTGAAGATCTCTCGACTGATCAACACTATGGCTATCATATTGTTTCTGCAGTCAGGGATGGAGTGGTTCCTGCAAGGCTGGCTCTGCTGGAGATTGGGCCAGCAAAACCACAGCCGCTGGCTCACCACAGCAAACAGACTTCTCAGGCTCTGGGTGTCAAAGCATGGATTGAGAGGATTGAATCAGAAAAAAAAACTGCAATCTATTGTGGAATACATTGTTGGAGTGTATTATCCGTGAACGGATAATACACTCACCAACCAGACCAGCTTTCTGCCTATAGGTGCAGCTCCAGCTTCTGCATTACTCCAGCTTTGACACCAGTGTTAAGATTTGTTGAGTCCCCTCCAATGGCCCTTAAGGTCTAATCGAAACCCCTCTCTCTCAGCCATGCAAAAAGCTTGGCAATTTGCTCTGCATGTGGCTCCTCTTTAGTCTTTTTCTGGGGTATTGGAACAGATAGTTGCTGCCAGGCTCACTGGCAATACTGTAGAGATGCCAGTGAGCCTGGCAGCAACTACTCCTCAGTAAGAAGCAGAAAGACACCAATGATGATGCTTCCAGCATTGCTGAAATGATTAGCTAGTCAGAAGATGTGCAGAGCCACCTCGCACCTGTACAATAAACACCTCAGAGTTGAATAACGTTATCAACACCCCCATGGAGGTACCTCACTGGCCAACATGCCACACCCAAAGTATTGAGAGGGTTGTCAAAATGGTGACTGAAGCTTCCTCCAATACTTTACTTCTCCCAGGAAAAGAGGGATGGAGGTATCAGGGATCAGGATACCAGCAGGAGGCTGATGTCCAAGGCTGAGTCAAAGCAGGACTTGTTCAACTTAGCAACATTCTGGAAGTGATATTTGATATCCTTAAGTGTATTCACTGTTATGCACTTAAATGGTTAATAAATAGGTACATTTGATTTGGCTTTGTCATTATAAAACATTTCCCTTGTGTCTTATAAAAATATCCTAAAAAGCGGTAAAAATCGCACATTTCTCCCTTTTTAAAGTACAAAATGATGTAGGTTAGAGTTATTCCATCCAAAAAAGAATTACATATTTGAATTCCCCATAAAGAAACACACAATTTAGACACCCCACATGTTAAGATTTCATTTGGATTTTTCTATCTTATAAATGAGATAGAATGGGTACAATTAACAATGTAAAAATGCAAATTGATGTAGCTTAGAGTTGTCCTATCACAAAAATAATGTCATATTTGAATTCCCCATCAAAAAACACATTAAATGGACACCCAACACGTTTGGATTTCCAAAATAAAAAAAGTATGACCCGCCCTACGGCGTCGTCGTCGATGCAGAGCGGCACACGGCTGCATCACAATGCAAGCAAATTGTCATAATCTAAAACTTTTTAAGAAGTCCTCTACTCCACCGCAGTCCTCTGCCTTAGACCACCACCACAGAGCCACACTCAGCGAGTCAGCGGCAGTGAGTGAAAGTGAAAGCGCATCGCGCTGCTGCTTCTTGGTCAGCTTTAACAAGTAGAATAACAACAAGTCGACGCATTTCCTATCAAAGCGGTTAACTTCAAAATAAGAGCACCTTGTTATATGATCAAGGCAACTTTCAAGTCACGTGAACTGGTTTTATTTTTAAGTCTAGTTGCAAGCAGTAGGAAGTATGGACTAAATAGGAAGAACATGACAGTCCAGCGCTCTCATACAGCACCGGTGTGATAAAAAATAATATATTTTTGACGGCTCGACTCAAACAATTGGCGTCGATTCCGGGGGCTTAAAACGACGCGTCGATTCGTCGAATTTTTGAAGACACCCCTAATGGCTACACCTTTGCTATACATATTAATTAAACTGTTACGACATTTGTTATGACATTTGATATGTCATATGTGCCCGTTTCGCAGATGTTTATGCCCATATATGTGATGTAGCGTAGTTTTGCTTATTTTTTTAAAGGTTTGTTTGGTGTATCCACCTTTTAGTCCAAGACGACTTCTAGCATCTCTAGCATTTAAACAGGGAAACAAACAGGGGGAACCAAAACAAAGCGACTGCCGCTTCTTCTCTTCTGCCATCCGTCCTAGACTGGATCAAACGGCCCGTTGTAAACCGATACCAGGCTTTCCTCCGAGGTGGAAAGCAGGGGCGTCAATTGGGTATGGCAGGGGTATGCAGCTGCCATACCCTGGGTCCAGGGGGGAAAATAAAAGTTACTTTAAATATAAATCCATCAATGTCTCTTTGTCTATCTGTGCTGGTTATTATTTTGTTTAATTACAGTGAAATAACTACAAATACAACATTTAACAAAATGGTCACTTTAACAAGGTATTATAAATATATTCTCCACACTCGTATTC
>NC_137824.1:7174690-7277190 GCF_963921795.1 Nannobrachium achirus | reverse complement strand
TGATTATTTTGCAGACATAAATTATGGATATAAAACATTTTAGCCCTATTTCATACCTAGGCTGTTTGAAAATAGCCCATTTATAAGCTCACAACGCGTCACATCGCGACGCGTTGTGAGCTTATAGATCTGCTATTTTCAAACATTTAGTACTTTTATACTTTTGGTACTTTAAGTACATTTTGATGCCAATACATTTATATATTTTTTGAATTCTGGACATTTATTTGTAACAGAGTACATCTACAGTGCAGTATTGATACGTTTACTTACCGGTAAGTACAAAATGTGAGTACTTTTTCCACCTCTGAAAGAAACTATTAACTACAGTTTTCAAAAAATTGGCGTACAAGTACAATATTACAATTTGAGATGTGGTGGAGTAGAAGTAAAATTATTTCAAACTGGAATTACTCTCATAACCTCATAATTGTATACGCACAGTAAGTACAGTACTTGAGTATATGTAGTAGTTACTTTCCACACTGCTAACTGCTCCGAATGAATACATGTAATGATGCTCACATTGTGTAAAGCAAACCGTGTTAGAGGGAAAAGGTGCTACAGGCTACACATGCAGCCGTGTGGGATTTTCACCACGTCTAGTCCGACCATAAAAAAAGATCAATCCTTTAACCCTGCAAGGCCCAGTGATGCTTTTTGGCAACTTTTTTAAAATAACCATTAAATCCTATTGTTTAGTATTATAATGCCATTGGCCACGATATTTGCATATGAATTCCCTGCCACAGAGGCTGACATTCACACCACTTAAAGATCTCTGGAGTCCAGAGTTTTGACGAACAACATCTCACTTTTTCACTGAAACTATTCCTCACTAAAACATAAGTAAAATGCCTGTAATATTTTGTTTTCGTGATCATTATAATGTCTAGAACATATGTTATTGTGAAAAATATCCCCAAAATGCAAATTAGAGCATGATTTATGATTTATGATTTATAGCTATAAAACCTTACATTTTTTTAAAACATTACATTTTCCTCTGATTAGGACTCCTACAACACCATCTGATTTTTAATTTTTTAATTTAATTTTTTGCAAGTAGAAATTAATTTGGTTCTTGCAGGGTTAAGGGCATCGACTACACAAACACCTGCAGGCAGGAAGATGGCGTTTTGTGCAAAGAAAGAAATCCATGTCTTCTCCAGTTTGACTGGGTTGTGCAGGCCAGGGGTCCCCAGGGGTCCCCGTGGTAAAAAGGCAGGGGGAGTTAAGGGAAATCAAAGCTCACAGTTTTCGGCTCCAATAAGGTCCTTCCAGTATTGAGCAGCAGCAGAACCGGTTCACCTTAAAAGACGTCTCACAATCCATGAGCAGATCCATGAGAGAATGCCAGAGGCTGCGTCCGTCCGTCCGTCCGTCCGTCCGTCACGCACGCACACACACACACACACACACACACACACACACACACACACACACACACACACACACACACACACACACACGGGTTGAGAGGGCGGCATAGCTCAGGGGTAGAGAAACCGTTATTAGAGCACGAAGGGTTCCCGAAGGGTTCCCAGTTCGAATCCGGGCTCCCCCTGAGTTCATGTCGAAGGGTCCTTGGGCAAGACTCTGAACCCCACATTGCTCCTGGTGAGCTGGTTGGTGCCTTGCATGGTTCCTCTGCCACCGGTGTATGAATGTGTGCGTGAATGGGTGAATGTAATGCACAATCTCTGTAAAGCGCTTTGGATAAAAGCGCTATATAAATGCACCATTTACACACACACACACACACACACACACACACACACACACACACACGTGCTTGTTAATCCAGTATGTATTGTGTATTTTTGAGCGGTGGTCACAACGCTCCTATACGTGGCCGTGTGTGTGGGTCTGTCTGTCTGTCTGTTTGTCTGTCTGTCTGTATGTCTGTATGTCTGTATGTCTGTCTGTCTCCGGGTATGTAGCCTGCAGTAACCTTTTCTGACCACACATGTTAAGGGAGGGGCGCTGTTGCACACACACACACACACACACACACACACACACACACACACACACACACACACACACACACACACACCACCGCTCAGTTCACACGAGTGTGATTTTTTACAGTATGCTGGTAAACAAGGTTCTGGTGGTGGAAGATGTACATCTTTCATTGAAACGTATTATCCTTTTGTTTTATCATCACATTTGCCTCCTTTGGGAGGACAAGAAATAAATGAATAAAAATGATAAATAACTACAAAATCTGAGACCAGGGATGTAAGCCACTGGCTTCAGTGGGTGGGGGCATGCGTACAAGTGGCTAAAATCTCTGTTTAGACACAATAAGCCAGCAATTTCGTTGTTACTATTTACACCAACCCCCATAAGTCACATCTGACCATGAAAGATTGTGGTGTATCTTGGAAATGGGCTTATTGTGTCTAAAAAGACATATTTAGACATGCACGCAAATCAAAATCGTTAAAACCACTAAAACGATAGAAAGCAGTATTAACATTTTAACATTCATCTTTTCTTTTCTCCAGTGTTGTAGTGCTACATTTGGAAGTGTGGGCACGCACCGACGCACGCATCACTTGTGCACGCGCGTCAATGCGCGTGCGCGCAACGTGAGAGAAGAGTGGGCACGACGTGCCCCCGCGTGTACCCCCCACTACATCCCTGCTTTTCTCTAATGACTATGTAAAATATGAACCCTTGGTGTAAAAAAGTTGCCCATTTGTCACATACAGTGGCGTCAGTTCAGAAAAAGCTAAGGTATGGCAACCTTAAGGTATTGCCATACCTTAGCAACAGGCATGATACAGTACATTTATTTTAAGAAGTACATTAAATTTACCCCCCGTTTCTACGGTTTCTTGGGCTGGATATGGCAGCCTGGAATGGTTGTTCAATAGCCCTGAATACATGACTATCATATATCATGTATATGATAGTCATGTATCCAGGGCTAGGTTGTTCAAGTGCAGCTAAACTTGGCATGTTCGTTCGTGCCACAATTAACAATAATGAATTGCACCTGTGCAGCTGACCTGGGAATATATCATATTTGTCAATTGTGACCATTTTGTTAAATTTTGCATTTGTAGTTATTTTACTGTAATTTAACAACACAATAACCAGAACAGATAGACAAAGAGACATTCATGGATTTATATTTAAAAGTAACTTTCATTTCCCCCCTGGACACAGGGTATGGCAGCAGCATACCCCTGCCATACCCAATTGACGCCCCTGGTCACATACATTGCTGTATGCAAGATTTGTTCTCTGCATTCGACCCATTTCTTGTTGTGGTGAGCTCCAGCCGTGACACGCTCGGGAATCAGTAATGGTGATTCCCCCCCAATCCAACCCTTGATGCTGGGTGCCAAGCAGGGAGGCACTGGGTCTCATTTGTCTTTGGTATGACCCGACCGGGGAATCGAACCCCCCGACCTCCCAGTCTCAGGCAGACACTCTAACAACAAGGCCTCTGAGCTGTTAGCTGAGCTGGAGAACTGTCTCCATGGCAGGGACGTGTTGGGCCCCTGATTCAGCCCGGGCAAAGAGTTGGAGAGCCCCTCATTTTTTTTTTTCATATTTCGGCGTTGTCGGGTGGAAACCTTATGTGTCCAAAACCGTTTGTTTTGTATTTATCATTTAAAAAAAATTATTTAAACTAGTGAAAACAGCCGATCTACAAGCACACAACGCCTCACATCGCGAGGCGTTGTGTGCTTGTAGATCGGCTGTTTTCACTACTTTTGTGCAACAGCCTTGTATGATGAAGCAGGGCTTTGCTTTGCAAAAAAAATTATACATTTGAAACTTGGAGATACGAGGTTTCTGCCCGACAGTGACGATTTACTTTGTTGGCCGCACAGCCCCCATAATGGAACGAAGGCCGACATTTTATTTTGAATTTTTTCCTAATGGCCGGCCTGGACCGGCCAGGAATGAACCGGGCCGTTCGGGAGTTGTCCCCTCTTTTCCCAATGGCCAGCACGTCCCTGCTCCATGGGGTTAGTAGTCCATAGATTAAAGTCATTTTAACTTTGCTATTTTGATTGGAAAAGATCGACCCTTTATCCCATGACTTTGTAAATCACCCGTCAATTATCTAACGTAATTATCTACGTAAAAACCCACCTAGGGTGTGGGCACTGATGTATTTTTTTAGCTATTTTTGACTGCATTATGCAATGTGGCCCTCTGGAGTGAATGTGAAAATATAGTGGCCCTCTCCATCATCAAAGTTGCCCGCCCCTGCTAGTACCGGTCCATTTGGTTCCATCTGACCACAGAACTGAAATGGCCATGAAGCCATCGTCGAAACATTGATGATCTACAAGCTCTAAAAGTAATTGTTTCAGATACTTTCAGCCATGTTCAGTTACAGACGTTCCGTTTCAACTCGTCAGTGTGTACCGCTCTTTTCCTGAAGATGTATTTTTTTCACTGGTTTCTTTCCCTGTTCTGCCTTTTTAATTTTCACGGAGAACAGAGCTTATTTTTGCAGAAACTAGCAAAAATAGCTGATCTACAATCTTAACTCATCTAGTGCCTTTCGCGTGATGTCACACGATAAGTACTAGAGTACGTATAGTGCCGAATGCGTGATGTCGCGCGAAAAGTAATATATTACTGTAACGGCGAGTAAAAATACCTAGTACAATGGCCGACGCTCCGGAGACGAAATCCGCGCTGATTTGTCATCATCACGGCTCCACGAGCACACAATAGTCATCCCATAACATTGAGGTGGACGGCCGATCTCATCTTTAATGTCCATTATCTCAAAACAACACTTTAGAAGCGAAGATGGAGGCAGATGCTCGCTTATAAAACACATGTATAAACGCTCCTATGCAATCCAGCATGGCACCACGTAAACAATGGTCGGTTCCGTCGCAGGATCCGATGACGTCAGACCGGAAGTACTTCCGGTCTAGACTTCTGGCCTTCAAAATAAGACAATGGCCGTTAATGGGGCCGGGAGGTGGCACTCTGGACCCCCTAATCCGTTAATGTCCTGGGCTCTGGATGAGTTAACACATATGGTGCCAACCCCGAGTTTCCCGAGTTTGTATTGGTACCACCGCTGTGCCAACCCCGAGTTTCCCGAGTTTGGGCCGTTTTTTCAATTTTTTTTTTTTCAATTTTTTTTTTTTCAAAAATGTTTTTTGGACCTCCAGAAATGTGTTAGGCATGATCGCGAAATTGCATGTTTAACCCCCATACCAACCCATTCTTTCAAACATGGCAGCCATGTTTGTTTACATCTGAAGAAAACATAATGGCTGATAAATCATGAATGCCTGAACGGATTTCCAAGCGGATTTTTTTGTTTGAAAGCTGTGAACAGTGGGCACACACGTGGTGCATCATCTAGGCATGGGCGTGCACGATCCGTGCACTATAAATTACATGGAAGTCTATGGAGACCATGGCATCGCGGGACATTGAAGAGAAAAAATCATGGCACCAAAACGTAATACTGTCTTATGGCAGGATGTGTGGAGTTTTGCAATGGCACATCTGTGTGTTCAATGCTGTCGTAGAATACTGACATCCTCACAAAGTAGTACAGACGCACAACGTGTGTGTGTGTGTGTGTGTGTGTGTGTGTGTGTGTGTGTGTGTGTGTGTGTGTGTGTGTGTGTGTGTGCGTGCGTGTGTGCGTGTGTGTGCGTGTGTGCGTGTGTGTGTGTGTGTGTGTGTGTGTGTGTGTGTGTACTGGGAGCGTGCACACGTGTGCAGGGGCGTCACAAGGGGGGGAAAAGTGGGAATGAGTTACTAGGGCCCAAGGCGGAGGGGACTTAATTACTTAAGCTATTAAAAAATAGCAGATATACAAGCTCACAGCACGGCACCGAGTGCCGCGCTGCGAGCTTGTAGATCTGCTATTTTTGAAAAGTCGTGAAAATGTGTGCAAATCTTTTAATATTATGTATTTCTAAGTGAACATTTGTAACTCAACTCATTTTGCTTCTGGGGGGTCCCTGGAACGAAATATTTTAAGATGGGAGTCCGTGGCCAAATACATATAATTTTGGGGGTCCTTCAGGGCGCACCACTGACACGGAAACACAGGTTTTTCAAAAAACCTTAGAAGGATTTGAGATATTCAGACTCCGCACACATTTTCACGATTTTTCAAAAATAGCAGATCTACACACTCGCAGTGAGCTGGCAGATCTGCTATTTTTCAATGGTTAAAGCACAAAATGTGAGTGAATCCTTGTGCCCAGGGCCCAGAATTTGGTGTGGCACACATGCGTGCGTGTTCTTGCGTGCAGCACGTGCGTATTGCAGACATAACGCACGTTGTTTGCCCGCTCTATCTCTCATTCTCCCCGTGTTTTTTCACATAATAAATGAAAGCAATTTGCAGAAAATTGCCTGCTGTTTGAAAAGACTGCAGATAAGAATGGAGAGGAGAGGAGAGGAGAGGAGAGGAGAGGAGAGGAGAGGAGAGGAGAGGAGAGGAGAGGAGGGTACACTATTGATGAGGCCTCTAAAGGTAATGGCATTCAGCTCATAAATGATGCAGAGTCAGTGAGTCACCACTACTCGTCCTCACTCAAACTGTTAATGTATTAATTTGTTCCTGGGTTTGATCTCCCCCTGATCTCTCTCTCTCTCGTTTAATTCTCCGCTCCTGCCTCTGTCTCTCACTGACTGTTCTGTTCTCCCCTACCTCAGATATATCAACCCCAGAAAGATTCTTTGTCACCTGCAAACAGGGACGTGCAGAGAATGTTAGAGAGGCAGGGGCTGAAATTTTGTGTGGAAATTAGTGGAAATATCGAAAATAGCAGACCTTTGAGCTCACAAGGCGCGACGCCTTGTGAGCTTGGAGGTCAGCTATTTTCGGTGCTTGATACAAGGGGTAGTGGGACTGAGTTACCAGGGCCCAAGGTGGAGGGGCGTTACTTATTTTACACTTTAACTATTGAAAAATCGCAGATATACAAGCTCTGCAGCGCTGCGAGCATGTAGATCTGCTATTTATGAAAAGTCGTGAAAATGTGTGCAAATCATTGAATATACTGTATGTATTCTTTAAGCGAACATTTGTAACTCAAATTTTGCTTCTGGGGGGTCCCTGGAACAAAATATTGTGCGATGGGAAACATTGGGATTTGACTTTTACGATTTAAAAAAAAAATAGCAGATATACAAGCTCGCAGCGCAGCACTTAAAGCTATACTGTGTAAGTTGCTCAACTGGTGGTCTGTAGCAGTATAGCAAACCGCGGTCGCGTTTGCTTTTTTGTCCGTTTTTCGCTCGCGGACCGGGCCGTCAGACCACCGCGTCCGCCTCGCCTCGCCGAGACGCTTTCAATGAGGTCTCCCGTGTCCTTCTACGAGCAGCGGTTGGAGAGTTACATGCTAGACTCCTCCAGTGTAAACACTGCAGTGTACTTCCTGAAGGCGTGTTTCCTAAACCCACCAGAGAGCCCGGCAGTGTATGTTCTGCGCTGTGATTGGCCGGCAGTGTATAACCCTCGCTGTGATTGGCCGGTAGTGTGATGACGCAATTTTTCCGCGAAAACCGGTCCCGGGCAGGGATCATAGAAAACATATAAAGAGAAGGCTTTAGAAGCTGAAAATAACGGAGTGGGGGTTCTAAAACTTTAGCGATTTAACAGCTAGGACCATTTTAAGATTTGTTTTATAAAAAAAGTTACATGGTACAACTTTAAAGCGCAAAATAATGTGTTCCCTGCAGTCTAAATGTGTTAAACCCTCTCCCCCTATGAAGAACATTCATGGGGGGTCCGCAGTGAATCCTTGTACCCAGGGCCCAGAATGTGGTGCGACACCCCTGTTCAGTTGTAAAGGTAGCACTTGCCCTACAGCCCTGACGACCTTCCAGGCTAATGCAAAAGGCTGGAATGTAATTTAGATAGCATCTAAAGGGGCTGTCACCTCAAAGATAGAAGGTCCTGGGTTCGATTCCAACTGGGGACGCTGTAGGCGCTGGGGGCTTGTTATCTCCTCCACGTCATCAGTGCTAGGGTTGTAACGGTACTCGGTGTTACCGGTGTTACCGGTGAGCGAGCACAACACCGAGTACTTTACTTGCACACCGATAACACAGTTAAATAAAAAGAAAACGCATGCGCTGCTCTGCTCTGCCCCGAGGAGCGCAGTAGAGATGTGACGTTCGCCAACGATTCCGCTCTTTTGAACAGCTCTTTTAAATGAACGATGGAATTCGGTTCTCAATCGCGGGAGGACGGGAGCTGTTCCTTGTGTGGGAGTGTGGAGAACAGATTCAGATTCAACGGATCATCCACGGGGCGAGGCACAGCCCATCAGGCTGCATGATGTCTCGTCCCCACTCGCAGGACACGTTCCAGGAGACTAGTTGTGGCTTTATAATGTCACAGCGCGCAATAGGTGGAAAAACAACGATTAGCCAAACAAGAAAACGCAGGGCTGTTGTAACACTAACAGTGTTGTTTCCTTTTTACAAAGCTGAATTTTTAATATGGTCGGATGGTTGTTGTTGTTGTAGCTTGAGGTAGCATTGGCTGCTACTGAGTGCTCACAAGACGACAAGACACGCAATGGTGGTTGAAACGGTGTTACCGATAACCGCGGTGTTGACACAGACTATATTTACGGTGTTAAAAATCTCATACCGTTGCAACCCTAATCAGTGCCCACACCCTAGGTGGGGTTGGCAAAAGGGCCTTTCTTTTTTTTCTTTTTTTCATATTTTATTTTTTGGTTTTTTTTTAATTTTTTGACATACAAACACAGAAGACAATATGCAAACAATACACATAGTAAACATTGACACGTCTGCTTTTTTCGGCCGTTTTTCGCCGCGGACCGGGCCTTCAGACCACCGCGTCCGCCTCGCCGAGACGCATCCATAGAGGTCTTTCGTGTCCCTCTACGAGCAGCGGTTGGGGACTTACATGCTAAACTCCTAGACCAGTGTAAACACTGCAGTGTACTTCCTGAAGATTGTGTGTGAAGTAGGGGTGGGCGATATGGAAAAATACAATATCATGATATTAGTCAAAACTGTATCACGATACACGATTTTATCAAGATTCTTTTTCATGTTGGTTTTTATAGGTTATTTTTCAAATTACAACCACACCACCTTCAACAAAAAACTAAAAGAAAAAGGAGTAACAGACCCTTTAGACCAGTGGTCCTCAAAGTGGGGTCCAGGGACTCTCTGGGTTCCTTTTGGGAGGTCTAAATTTGACCCTTACAAGTACCGCATGTAACTCAGACAGTATACAAATGGAACAGGTCCATTTGGTTCCATTTGTATACTGCCAGAGATACTGTCTTTCAATCTTTGCCCACGTTGTGAGCTTGTAGATCGGCTATTTTCTGCAAAGAGCTTTGGTGTGGAGGGGACAAAGAGCAGACTAAGTACAGAGTGAAAATTAACGGTTCAAGTGGTTAAATATCTGAAAACACAAATTGACATGATTCCAAAATACACTGATGATTGTGCTGTCAAATGATGAAACAATATGGAAACAGGTTATGGGGGGGGTCCTTGCTTCATCTCTCTCTCAACTAAGGAGTCCTTGGCCTGAAAACGCTGAAGACCCTTAGGCTATAAGATATCTCTGAAAAGGCATATCGTGGAGATAATGTATCGTCTCGACGATATTTATCACCACGTCGCCCGCCCCATAGTGTCAAGCTTGTATATCACAGGAGCAGAGTTACAACACCAAACTGAATGAAATAAATGATCAATGGTTCATCCTGAGCTGCAGTCAGTGTACATTTCTTGAAAAGTAACGTTTTTTTCCTGGACATACCAGGTTTACACCCGACTGCGTGATAGCCATCGCCCCCCCCCCCCCCCTCCCCCCTCTCTTTTCATCTGCAGTCCATTACCTCTGCTCTCACGGCTTTTCAATTTCCAACTTATCTGTCGTCCTCCATTATCAATTCCTCCCTCGTTCTCATGCACCATCCGTCCTCCTCCTACTCGCCTGTCTCCTTGTGTGAGCCGCGCAGATAATACAGCACGTGCGTGCGTGCGCGTGTGCGTGTGTGTGTGCGTGTGTGTGTGCGCGCGCGTGTGTGTGTGTGTGTGTGTGTGTCTGTGTGTGTGTGTGTGTGTGTGTATGTGTGTGTGTGTGTGTGTGTGTGTGTGTGTGTGTGTGTGTGTGTGTGTGTGTGTGTGTGTGTGTGTGTAGGGGTGTCACACAAAATTCTGGGCCCTGGGTCCAAGGATTCACTGCGGGGCCCCCCGTGAATGTTCTTCAACCCATTTAGACAGGGAACGCGTTATTACGCATCATTTTGTGCTTTGACTATTGAAAAATAGCAGATATACAAGCTCACAGTGAGCTTGTATATCTGCTAAAAACCTGTTTCTATGTCAGTGGTGCTCAAACTTTTTTCACGTGAAGGACCCCCAAAATGATATTTGGCCACGGACCCCCACCCTCCAAATCTTCCAATCCTTTTTATATTAACCACTTGAACCCTGTAGTGTCCATATTCTGAGAACTTTAGCTGAAAATAAAATCTATCTATCTATCTATCTATCTATCTATCTATCTATCTATCTATCTATCTTCTTATCAGTTCATCTATCCATCTACCTAGTTGTGGCATAACATTTCAAATAGTTGAATATGTTTGAAATTATAGATTTTTGCATGCCATCATGTTTGGTGGGGCAGACAGGGCATTTAGGGGGGCATTGCCCCCCCTTGCCTATGCCTAGATTCGGCCCTGCTGCATTGCAATAAGAGAATCCGTTTTGTATTAGTTGGAATTCCTATTGTTATGCTCATAGAAGTTTGTCCAATAACATGGTAAAGATGGCACTGATTTGGTGATTTGGTCCATGAATGGCAAAGCTTTGACATACAAGCTCTTGACTGGTTGAACAGAGGAATTACACCAACGGAAAGCCTCGCTAGCCTCGAGGTGGAACAGAGGAGGTGCAGAGCACTAATGAAAGCATATGGAGCTACACTACAGAAGACACTACGGACCTCGAAGAAAGAGAAGGTCCATTAGGGGGGCGCTACAAGGCTCAGCTCCTGCTAAAAGATGCACTTTTTGCAACGAGGACCCATAAGGTCCCATATACCGTAATTGCCGGACTATAAGCCACAGCTTTTTTTCGGGTGCGGCTAATATAAAGATTTTTTACAGATAACGGCCAGTTAATTATTTTTACAATGGTCTTTAACAAGGATTTATATATAGAAGAGGGGTCACAGGTGCAGCGCACAACTTGGTTGGTGAGTTGGTGAGACGAAGGAGAACTCCAGGCAGGAATAACCCCACAGTCCTGGAGAACTCTACGCACCTGTGTCACCTCAAGACCTCAGGAGGGACCCACCCAATACCTCCCCAGAGGAGCCTCTTGTTGGGAAAAAAACAAATAGAGCAGGAGAGGGGAGTTTAGCCTTGGCAGGAGGAGGAGATGGGCAGTGATTTGGCCACCACTGCCGACCCGGCCATCAGGAGGGTTGTAGCGGAGGGTTCACGGGTCGAAACACCTGATGATCGATGGTTACCGCCTGAAGACATCAAATTTTCCTGGCCAAGGCTACATTCACCAAACGTGAGTGGAGGAGAAGCATCGTTAGATGTAATTATAATCATTATAGATTCTGACAGCTAACGGCCACCAGGGGCGCTCTAGCAGGAAGCAGGAAGGACACCTGCGGCTTATAGTCAGGTGCGGCTTATATATGTTAACAATTGTTTTTGTTCTAAATTTAACTGGTGCGGCTTATATTCAGGTTCGGCTTATAGTCCAGCAATTACGGTATACACATGACAGGAGATTCTCTCATACATTCTCTCTCTCTCTCTCTCTCTCTCTCTCTCTCTCTCTCTCTCTCCTATAATCCTCTTGATATTGGTTAGGCGATGTTTACAGAAAAAAAATGCCTTTCAATCTTTGCCCATGGCAAAAAAAAAACAACAACAAAAAAGCACTCCATTTCCCATAATCCCTTGCGTGTGCATGGGCAATTAAGTATATTTTTCAGTGTAAAAACAGACAGAGGAAAAAGAGATCATAAAATATGTATGATGTCTTTGTTTATCCAAAGATAATAGTATTCTACAAATGCACCTGATGTGTGTTCAACAAGCCATTCACTCGTGAGTTTCATTTGACTGTAGTGTGTGTGTGTGTGTGTGTGTGTGTGTGTGTGTGTGTGTGTGTGTGTGTGTGTGTGTGTGTGTGTGTGTGTAGTGTGTGTGTGTGTGTGTGGTCTGTGGGTGTGCGGTGTGTGCGTGTGCGTGTGTATATTTGTACTGACACAATCTCCTCATCTGTCTGTCTGTCTGTCTGTCTGTCTGTCTGTCTGTCTGTCTGTCTGTCTGTCTGTCTGTCTGTCAATTCAATTCAATTCAATGGACTACAGAACACAGAGCTTTGTTCCATTTCAACTTAGAAAAAAAAAAACAAGCTTGCAAAAGCCCAAGGATGTGGTTTTCTGTAAGAAACAACACGGGGTACCTTAAGGTATCAGGGATTTGCAAGCTGCAAATGTCAGCACTTTCTGTTTGTTTAGCAGTCATTTATAAACCTTTTAACTTTATGTTTGTTTAGCTGCTTTGAGTTGGTATAAATCCATTAACTTTCTGTTTGTTTAGCAGTCGCTTGGTTTAAACCTTTTTACTCTCTGTCTGTCAGTCACTTCTAAACCTTTTTAAGAGAGGAATAGCAGCAGTCTCTCTGTATAGTCAGGAAATATTAATAAAAAACCTGTGAATAAATTCCTTACCAAACAATTTCTTCACCAATGTGTTCGTAAAGGTGTCTGGTAACATATCTAACAAAGATTGAAATTCAACATCCCTAGGAAAATCTTTGACAGCTAGGGTAATTCTGGGTCTCATTCACTTACTATACACTATATAATGGGAAAGAATTACTCCCCAAAAATGTGCTTTAAGTGGGATGTGAGGGGTCTAACTAGGTGTTTTTAATTATTCTGAATCCATTGCAAGCATTTGTTTTGCACAAAAAAGATTCATTGGGGCTAAAAACAGCCCATCAAAATTATGGTTTAGTGATGAGTCATCACTTTTCAGAGTGGTATATGGGGGTCCATTTTTAGCACAAGGAATGTTTTTCGTGCAAAACAAATGCTTGCAATGGATTCAGAATAGTTGAAAATATCTAGTTAGACCCCTCACATCCCACTTAAAGTCATTTTTCCCTTATAGTATAGTGTATAGTAAGTGAATGAGATCCAGAATTACCCTTGCTGACAAAGATTTTCTAGACACCTTTACAAACACATTGGTGAAGAAATTGTTTGGTAAGGAATTTATTCCCAGATTTGACAGGTATTCTGCTAATTTTCCCTGACTATAGTGGAACACTGTGCTGTCCTGGTCTCCTGGTGGAGGTGTACTGTAGTGTAGAGAGACAACCACACAGTGGTTGTACTGAAGACACGTTGTGTTGGAATGATAAAAATAGCAGAATGTCCTGGAGGTGTTCTCTCGGTGTATGGATGGAGGTACATACTGTAGGCAGACGCAGGGACATGCAGTAAAACTATACTGCAGGGGTTTTCAAAGTGGGTGACGGGGCACCAGGGCTGCCAACTTTCAGGAAAACCTAAGAGTGAGATTTTTCTTTTTTTGCGGGGGGGGGGGGGGGGGGGGGGGGGGGCTTGGTGCCTCAAAATAAATATAAAAAGTGAAAAAAATGAAAAGAGTAGATGTTATTTCCTGTATTCTGTTGCATTTTACAGGGGTGTTTGATACTTTTATCTGGCTTTACTAGGATGAGAAAATTATGGATAAATGTTTACATTAAGCTGCAAGTAACAAGTCTTTTGCTTGAAGATCTGTTCTTTTGCACACGCATCCATCCAAAAGTCCCTCCTCATTTAAACAGTCCCTCCTCATTTAAACTGCCTGCTATTAAGCAATGGGCATTTTGGACGTGTTGAATTAATGTTGTAGTAGATCCTCCTGTCGCCTGTCGAGCTTACTGTAGAGAATGATGCGTTCCTCAAACCAGACGCTCACGCACACACAGCAACCCGCGGCCGAAGTGGATGTCTCAGTGACACTTGAGTTGACGCAGTTTTCCACTTTGTGACGGCTGGTGATATGACGGCGTGAGAAATACGATGTGTGGCGTGAGAGCGTGAGAAGAGGGTCATTCGCGTGAGTCTCACGCTCATTGCGTGAGGGTTGGCAGCTCTGCGGGGCACCCTGGGGTGACGTGACGGCAGTCCAGGGGTGCCGCCGCCGCGAGATCATTTGATAATACTTGGAATTTTTTTGGGCACTTGAAAAAATATTATTTTGTATCATTTTAAACTTGTACAGTACAAAGTTATTTTCAGTCAGTTCTAACCAAAATGGCTATTATCTCAACGTTTTCCTTGCAACATAATCACTAAAATATCGTCACTGTCGGGCAGAAACCTCGTGTCTCCTCATGTCTTTTGCCCTGCTTCATCATACAAGACCGTCACACAAAACTAGTGAAAACACTAGTTTTCACTAGTTTAGTACATTTTATAGATGATAAATACAAAACGAACGATTTTGGACATACAAGGTTTCCACCTGACAACGATGATATGCTATAAATACAAGGTGCTGGGAGTGAAAATTATAATGTAGGGGTGCCTCGGATTAAAAAAAAAACATGTGTGGGGTGCCCTGAGACAAAAACGTTTGAGAACCCCTGATATACTGTATCTGTGTGTATAGATGGATGTACAGTACATGGACAGACACAGGGACATGCAGTACAACTATACTGTATCTGTGTATGGATCAGGGGTGGGCAACTTTGATGATGGCGAGGGCCACTATATTTCCACCTTCACTCCAGAGGGTCACGTTGCTGCTACGTCCTACTTTGTCATATCTCATACAAAAGAAGCAAAAATAGCAGATCTACAAGCTCAAAACGCATCGCGCTGCGATGCGTTTTGAGCTTGTAGATCGTCTATTTTTGCCTCTTTTGAATTGGAATCCTGAATTATTTTTTGTAATGTTTTAATTGGAATCATGAAATTTAACATTTTGATTCAATTTCAAACGCATTTTTGTTAGCCTATATAGCCTACTCATGTTAACTTCATGAACCTAAACACAAATACATTGGACATAAAAAAAAATACATATATCATTAAGCTATTAATATAGACTGACAGAATTAAAGCAGGCCATATTAGGAATTATAACAGCTGAAATCAATAATATATCAGCATTCCGGTATTAACGTGAGGGCCGCATTAAGTGAAGGTGGGGGCCGCATGTGGCCCCCGGGCCGCCAGTTGCCCATTTATGGTTATAGATGGATACAGTACCAGCCCATTCTCACTCCCTTTGCTTCACCCTCCCGACGCCGTGTCTTTCTTTCCTTTGCTTCACCCCTGTGAAGTTTTGGGAGTGACTATGGCGTCTAGGGTGCGACGGAGACGGAGAGTTTTTGGACGAGACAGAGTCTTAGTACGCATGCGCCGACATGTGTTTACTGGAAGATTTTTCACTGACGGCCGTCACGGGGAATCGAACCCCGGTCTCAGGATTTGTATCTCCATGCTCTACCGACTGAGCTAACGAGAGTGACTGGGAAGTACCTTTTTTTTTGTGCTTTTATCTTTGACAAAACGTGAAATGATAACGTAGTCCCTTCTTTGAGCCACATTCGGAGGCGGAAGCAGTCCCCTGGTCAAGATTTACTATTCTGTCCATAACGGCACGTAATTCGGTAACGCGGCTGAGTCGGCTCATGCGGCGTTCCCACCGCTCGTCGCGGCAACTCGGCTCGCTATCGCTCGCCTCGGTGGCGACTCACGGGGGTCATCGCCGCCTGAGACGGCACCGCTCCGTCGTTTATAGTGGCGTGAACGGTAGCGACGGGTGGCTGGTAAACCAAGAAGCCTTCAGAGCGTATCGAATCCCGCATCAGGAACTACTTTTTTTCTTTCTTCTTAGACCACCCAATGTGTCTAACCCTTGAGACATTAGGCAATCCGTCCGCGTCTATGGTGAGAAGCATTCGGTATTTAAGATCGCGTCGGTTGTATGACGCAATAGGGGTGAGAACCTGTTGACAGTACATGGCAGACACAGGGACATGCAGTAAAACTACTGTATATAAAAAGGACAAACTCACCGTATCACTGTAACCTGATGTAATGTCTGTCTTTCTGTGTGTCCATCCATCCATCCATCTATCCATCTTCAACCGCTTTTTCGGAATCGGGTCGCAGGGGTAACAGTTCCAACTGGGATTTCCAGAGTTCCTTATCCCGAGTAACTTCCTCCACTCCCTCAGGGAGTATACCGAGGCGTTCCCAGGCCAGTGTGGAGATATAATCCTTCCATCTGGTCTTTGGTCTGCCACAGGGTCTCCTCCCAGTGGGACGTGCATCGAGGACCTTAGGAAGTTGCTCGGGGGGCATCCGTACTAGATGCCCCGAATCACCTAAGCTGGCTTCTTTCCAAGTGTATAAGAGCAGTCTGTCTCTCAAATTCCAGTTGATCTCACTGGATGAGGATGCAGGATTCGGGGAGAACTGTGGGGAACAGGGAAAGGGAACATGCTGTAATTGTCTTGGTGAAAGCATCTTGACTTTGTCCATCTTGACTTTGTCCACAAGTAAATGTTTTGTAATTGTCTTATTGCTTAAAGGACAACTTTGTTTTTTACAACAAGGGTTCATATTTTAGATTGTAATTAGAGAAAAGAAAAGATGAGCGTTAAAATGTTTTCATTTACTGATTTCTATTTTAGCATTGTGATTTCAGTGGGTGGGGGCATGCGTACAAGTGGCTAAATATGTCTTTTTAGACACAATAAGCCGGCAATTTCTTTGTTACCATTTACACCAGCCCCCATAAGTCACATATGAGAATGAAAGATTGTGGTAAATCTTGGGAATGGGATTATTGTGTCTAAAAAGACATATTGAGCCACTTGCATGCATGCCCCCCCTAACACTCATCTTTTCTCACACTCATTCTTTTCTCTAATGACTATGTAAAATATGAAGGCCAAGACCCCCAAAATAATCATATTTTAACCCCCCCCCCCCCCCCCCCCCCCCCCATGACAAGCACCAAGAGTTGAGGCATTACATCTTGTATGACACGGTTCTATTGTGAAAATAGCAGATCTACATGCTCACAACGCCTCATTAGTATGACATGCTATTTTGAGCATGTCATTGTAGGCGTTGCAGTGAGCTTGCATATTTGCTATTTTCGCAATGTTTTAAAAGATCCTTATTTTATCCATATTCTATACGTTGGCTATTCAAAAATAGCAGACCTATACATGCTCGCTCAACTTGTACCGGTACATTTGCTATTTTGGAACATTTTTAATAATTTAGATTTTCTTTTTCCACATAAATCTTCTCTTCAGGGGGTCCCTGGCTCAACATCTTTTCAGGTGGGCTTCCTCAGCCAAATATAAATCAGTCCTTGACATGAAAAAGCTTACCCTGCTGTACACAGAGACTCATAATTGTGATGGAGTGTGTGTGTGTGTGTGTGTGCGTGCGTGCGTGCGTGCGTGCGTGCGTGCGCGCGCGCGCGTGCGTGTGCGCGTGTGTGTGTGGCTAAGCACATGAGTGCGTGCGTGTGTGTCATGAAAATAGGATTCCAGCAGATGGATGGAGGGATTTTTTTGCGAGAGAAAATACAATCTAAAGAAAATATAGAACAGTGTGGATTGATTGCCATCGTTATAGGAGCTTGCGCGTGTGCATACACATGCCGTGCATGCGTGCCGTGACTTGAAACTCTAGATTTCTTTTAAAATATGTTGAATTGCAATACCAACCATCGACAGCACATTTATCCAAACAGAGAAGTTCTAATTCTGTCATAAAGTCCTATTGGTAGGAAGACCTATAGCCTATTTTTTTAATCGGATGAATCTAGGTTTGCAATACCTCCCATAGGCATTCAATGCATCAAAACTGTTGTTTTGCCATCTGATTGTATTAAACAACGTCAAACTCACCAATATTGCGGCTCTATGGAAAGCTTGTATAATGCTCTTTCTATCTGCAAAGTGTTTGTTTCATAAAAACCCCAGCGTAGACCTGTTATGAGTTAATTTCTGTCAAGAAATCCGAGCAGACATGGTTTATTTTCTAAGTGTTGAACTTCGGAAGCGCTCGTCTTCTATAACGCAATGTCCTGCTGCCTCCTGCATTATGTGACATAGAACCAGGTGCTCACAGGACCGCTGAGAGATTTTGATTTTCCACAAGCGCTTCCAAACTCCAGCACTTAGAAAAAGTAATCACCAGAACAAATGCCTTGATATAAAGTAGCTCATAACATGCCTACGCTGGGTTTTTATGAAACAAACACTTTGCAGATAGAAAGAGGATTCTTCAAGCTTTCCGTACAGCCGCAATGTTGGTGAGTTTGACGTTAATACAATCAGATAGAACGTTTCTGTTTGGATGTATATGGGCTGCTTAGCTGCAAATTGCAACACTAGATTTTTATTATAATCGGATGAATCTAGGGTTGCAATACCTCCCCAGCCGATCCCCGTGTTATCCTCCCTTGGGATGGGTCTGTTATCACCCCTGTCATGCCTTGGCCAAGGCTCAGTAGTCAGACTACCAACTACCAGGAGCTGGTAGTTCCGATATCACCCATAGACTTGTCATTGCAATGCGCATGCGCCAACGCACGTTCTCTGGAATAACGTACTGGTGGCTCCCTGTGAGAATCGAACCCGGGTCTGAGTTTTACTAGTCCCATGCTCTACCAACTGAGCTAACGAGACGGTTGGAAATCGCTCGTTCTTTTGTCTGCTCTTATTTTTGACAACGTGGATACTCCTTTATTTGAGCAGTCCCCTGGTCAAAATTTACTATTCTGTCCATAACGGCACATAATTCGGTAACGCCGCTGAGTCGGCTCAGGCGCCGTTCGCACCGCTCGTCGCGGCGACTCGGCTTCGCTATCGCTCGCCTCGGCGGCTCCTCACGGGGCTCATCGGCGCCTGAGACGGCGCGGCTCCGTCGTCTATAGTGGCGTGAGCGGTAGCGTCGGGTGGCTGATGTCACTGGGCGCGGTATCGAATCTCGCTTCGGGAGCAACTTTTTTTTTCTTTCTTCTCGGCTGATATTAAGGTTGATATTGGGACTACCCAGCTACTGGTAGCTGGTAGTCTGACTACTGAGCCTTCTCTAAGGTATGACAATTTTGATAACAGTCCCATAGCAAGGATATGATAACACGTGTATCAGGTGACCTCCCATAGGCAGCCAATGCATCAAAACAGTTTTTTGCTATCTGATTTTATTAAACGACGTCAAACTCACCAATATTGCGGCTCTATTGAAAGCTTGGAATTTACTCTTTCTATCTGCAAAGTCTTTGTTTCAGAAAAATCCACCGTAAACATGTTATGATTTATTTTTCTGTCAAGAAATCCGAGCAGACATGGTTTATTTTCTAAGTGTTGAACTTCGGAAGCGCTCGTCTTCTATAACGCAACGACCCGCTGCCTCCTGCATTATGTGACATTTAGAACCAGGTGGTCACAGGACCGTTGAGAGATTTTCCACGAGCGCTTCCAAACTCTAGCACTTAGAAAATATTATCACCTGAAGCCAATTTCTTGATAGAAAGTAGCTCCTAACATGTCTACGGTGGATTTCTATGATATATGTTGCAATTTGCGGTTATGGGCTGCTAATGGTTGGTGTATTGCAACTCTAGATTCAAACATAGATTAAAATGTACAAATGAACAAACACTTTGCAGGTAGAAAAACTCAAGCTTTCCGTATAGTACAGCTGCAATGTTGGTGAGTTTAACGTTGTTTAATTAGTACAGGATCAGATAGGACTTTGATATGTTTGTATGGGCTGTCAATGGCAACTCTAGATTGAAGATATTAAAACTAGAATTTAGAGCTCCTTGCAGCTGCTTCATGCAACATAACTGAATTCACAACATTACACAAAGCGATGTGAAAAGCAGTCACTGTCGGGCAGAAACCTTGTATCTCCAAGTTTCAAATGTGTATGTTTTTCTTCGTAAAGTAAAGCCCTGCTTCATCATGGAAGACTAGTCGCACAAGACTAGTTGCGACCGTAGGTCGCATTTACTATCAAAAGCTCCACGGGCTGTCTGTCAGTCCGTCAGTGAGTCAGTGAGTCACACTTTTGCCCTGCTCATATCTCCACAACCGTTGCCCCGATCCATGCCAAAATTTCCACACAAACTCCTTGCCTGCCAAACTACAACCTCCAAGGACCCCCGGAGTTCCAGGGACCCCCAGGTCCCTGGGGGACCCCCAGGTGTAAAAACATTACCACATACACGTCACACTTTCCCCCTACTCATATCTCAGCCACCGTTGGCCCGATCCATGCCAAAATTTCCACACAAACTCCTTGCCTGCCAAACTACAACCTCCAAGGACCCCCGGAGTTCCAGGGACCCCCAGGTCCCTGGGGGACCCCCAGGTGTAAAAAAAATACCAAATGTGCAAAAATGACCAAATGACCACCCCCACGGGGCTGCTCACGGGGAATTCCCGGGGACCACCCACTCCTGGTACTCCAGAACGGATGCAAAAGTGGTGGCGCCCCCAGTGGAGGACCCCCTCCACTGCAGCTCACATAAAATGCCCTAACTCGGCCTAGGAGCGTCCGGGAGAGCCGGGGCCGGTACCTATTCGTCCGCCAAGGCAACGCGGAGACCCCACCCCTCATTTCTCACATGGCCCTCTTCTAGCGAGACCTACGGTCGCTTATCTCCCGATTAGGGAGTCTTACTGGTGATAACAGCAGATCTACAAGCACACAACGCCTCGCGGTACATACACTTCTCACTGCACTGTTCCTGCTGATCAGCAAACACTGTCGTGTGTGTCTCTGGTCCTTCATGTAGAGATTGTTACAGAAGTGACAACATCATCAGGGTCTTATATAGAGAGAAGCTCCTCCCCTTCTGGGATCAGCACAGGTGTGAGACTCCTCCCCTTCTGTGATTACAGGGAGTGTTGCCATGTCTGCTTATTACAAGCAAAACCTTGGGCTTAATTTTCTGTTGTTGCGACCGTCACTCCACCGGCTGTCCGTCAGTCAGTCAGTCCGTCAGTCAGTCCCTCCGTCTGTCACGTCACGTCACACTTTTGGCCCTACTCTTATCTCTGGCACCGTTGCCCCTATCCATGCCAAACTTTGCACACACACTCCTTGGCTGGCAAACCATGACCTCTGCCCCTCATTTATCACAAGCCCCTGTTCTAGCGCCACCATGAGGCTGCTTTTTGGACACTGCACCTAGAGTTCTTGCTTAAAAATCACGCAAAGTGGTACACACTATGTCACAACTCATGTCAGCAACATGCATCTGTATTCTCCCTTAAAAAAGAAAAAAAAATCCACACATCATGAACACCACATGTCTTTCCTTCGCAATTAGCCACACACATTCCCTCAACACATAGCCATACATGCCACTTAAAATCTTCACATCTACCTGCACATGGGCCTCTTCTAGCGCCACCATGTGGCCGATATTTGCAAAACACATTATTTTGCCACTGCCCCTACTGACAAATCACACAAAGCGGTACGCAGTATCTCTAAACTCAAAGTACATCCCCCTACACTCAGGAACCAATGCCACTTGCAGGCCAATTTGTGTATATGTCACGGTTTTAAAGAGAAACAGGACATTCGAGACGCGGAGCACTCGTGGTGCGGCACGGGGCGGAGCAAGCGGTCGCCAATACAACGTACTCCAGGCGGTGCGCCGCTCTATTGTCCACGACACTGCGAGCGGCTACCGAAGCCCCCCTGTATCCACGAAGCCCAAACGAGTTACGAGGCCCCCCTGGGTCCACGAAGCCCCAAGCGGCGCGAAGGCCAGCGGACCTTGGTCCTGCTCTTCGCCCCCGAGCGCCGCAGGCGCGAGTGGCCGCGAAGAGCGGGCCAGGGCCGCGCGGCCGGCGGAGCGCCGCGCGAGTTACGAAGCCGTGGTGAATGCAATCGTTATATTTATGCCCAGGCCGTAAGGCCTGGGCAAGCGCACGTTAAACGCCCTGTCCAAGTGACTACAATGGAGCTAATGGCTAGGCTAGGCTAGGCTAGGCTAGGCTAGGCTAGGCTAGTAAATAAAGAGTAAACACTTCCGGTCTGCGGCGAGTTCAAAGCGTGACGTAACTCTCTTATCCAGTGGCTGACGTCGCCATCTGGTGGTGATTAGTGTGTGGTGAACTACAAAACGAGCGCTCTTACAATGAACGTCCTGGGTTACCCAAATATCCTGTAACATATACATGCGACCTGACGGTCGCTTATCTCCCGATTAGGGAGTCTTACTGGTGAATATTGGTAGTTTGATTTATTTATTTATTTAATATTGCTTTTTTTTGGGCTTTCTTCCTGATGCTGTTTAAAGCAGTGGTTCCCAAACATGTTCATGTCAGGGACCCCCAGTGTGTGCACGCACGTGTGTGCGCCTATGTACGTGTGTGTGGCTCTTGTGTGTTTTTGGTATGACTCATTCTGTACGTCCGTGGCAACAATTTGAATTCTGACAGTCTAATTTTTTCCTGTTTGAATTGTTCGTCGTGCTTTCATGGAGTCAGCATTAACTGGAAGACAACTGGAGTAGTTCACTGTCTTGTTCTGTGATCCACTTCTTACTGCATATAGAACATCACATCCTGCCACATACAGTAGACTGTACAGTACCTACACTACACACATGGACAAGCAAGCCAACAGAAAGAGAAAAGTGCTGAGCTGCAAATTCTGCTTTGACTTTCTTTCTCTCTGTTCTCCTTGAAAGGACAATAATTGAATAAATGACGGAGCAGGGTTTGTCAGAGTGGGTGCTGCAGCACCCTAGGGTGTTGTGACGCGAGTCCAGGGGTGACGCGGAATACTTTGTTCTTTGATCATATTTGACTACTTGGTGCCTCACAGTAGTGCTTTGGAGGCCGGACGCGACCGGACGCCGTGTGGTCGAAAAATTCCCACACGGACGCACGGACGGCACCGAACGGTGCACGAACGTGTAAACGCGTGCATACCCCCCCGCGAGAGCCGCGACAACCCCCCACCCCGCGAATCCGCGATAACTACAAGCTATACTTTAATCAGTGGCTACTGCATAACAGGTTTCTAGTGGTGAATGTGTGAGCGTCCTCAAGTCCCCTCTATTCATATGGATATATAGCCTACTTTAACACCTAGGTTTCCAGCTGTGACTGCATGTGCATGTGTGTGTGTGTGTCCTCATACATGGCTCCATTACTGTGGTATTTAGTGTTTGAGATTTGTTCAAGGCAAACTTTGTTTCTCTAGCCTACTGCAGCACTGTAACCTGACTGCGCCAGATGATAGCAGCAGTGCATTTGCCTGGCTGCATACCGCTCTGCTACTAGCATCTGGGATTGCTCCGGCAGACTCGATGTAAGGGGCGGGCCATTTTTTTAAATTATTCAGCAGGTGATTGGATGGGGCCGTCTGTCTATCACAGTCTGGGAGTGCCAACTCCAACCACTCATATTGGCTTGTCTGCATGACGTTACACCCAGAATCCGCCTCCTGTGTTTCCACGTGGTCTGCAGACTCTATTGGCTCAGAGCCGCTCAGAGCCCGCCCGTAGCTGCCGCTGATTGGTCCGGCCCGGGGCTTTACGAGCGTTATCAACTCCCTCCGAGAGAGCTCAGATGGTAAAGTAGGGCAGCGCACTACTGCCACCATCTGACGAAAGTCAGGTTAGCAGCACTGTATTTTCTAAATGAATTAAAAGAAAGTAGGCTAGAACATAAAATCTTAAGTAACAATGCAAATGTAATTAAGACTATAAAACTATTGTTTTCCCACCATTAGATCTGCTGACATCCTTTCTATCTAAATAGCCTCTAGAGGCGCGTGCACGCGCGCGCACGTGACGTCAATAAATGACCGTCTGCCCGGAAAAGAAAAGCACCACTGGTGCCTCAGTGAAACTAGCAAAACTATACTTACACCTAACCATAAACCTAACCTCAGTAAAACTATGTCTAAACCTAACCTTAAACCTAACCTCAGTAAAACTATGCCTAAACCTAACCTTAGAGTTATACGATGCAACTTTTTCAATTAAACAAATCTTGAATTTGATCTAACTATTAAATCACTAAAGTTTTAGAAGAGCCACTCCGTGAATTTCAGCCCCTAAAGCCTTCTGTAAATATGTTTTCTATGATCATGGCCGGGGACCGGATTTCGCGGCAAAATTACGTCATCATACACTTCCGGCCAATCACTAAGCGGATCATACACTGCCGGCCAATCACAGCGCGTCTTACTGTCTTCTCAGGAAGTACCTTGCCTGAACATAACAACAGCATTTTCTCTGGTGTAGGAGTCCGTATCTCCGGAACGCCTGGTCGCCCAGGGACCCCTCTACATGCGTCTCGGTGAGGTGCAGGCGGCTGAGGCCCGGTCCGCAGCGAAAAATGGCAGACGCGACCAAAAAGCAGACACGACCGCGGTTTGCTATACCGCTACTGACCACTAGTTGAGCAACTTACACAGTATAGCTTTAATCTCAGTAAAACTATGTCTAAACCTATAACCTTGTTCCTAAACCTAACCTCAGTAGTAAGTACAGTAGGCTACTTAAACCAGTAAGACGCCTAAGGGAGAAAAGTGTCACGCCGGACGGAATTCATTTGCAAGTGTGATTCGAGTCGCAGTTGGTTGTTTAAGTTGGACAAAATGTGGACAAATAATTTTCCCAAATATGGATATGACTGACGTCTGACTAGAGGTCATATATGTCTTCTGTTATAGACGACATGAGACTCAAACAATATGTCCATATATGCATGGGCATTCCAAGCTATGGGCTTAATATTGATGACATCAGGGATCTCCATATATGGGCATACAAGGGACAAGGACGGAATGTGATGTCACAATGTGTTGCTATAGACATCGAGGCGTTATCCGGCCTCTGACAGGCGTCACTGACAAGATGTGACGGTTTTCATAGTTAACTGTGTACTCCGGTCGTAATAAATGTACTTAGTTACTTTACACCGCTGGTGACCCAGGGGTAACAGCAGTGACGTCATGACTCTATACTAGGGGTGTAACGATATAGTAACTGAATCGAAAAATCGATTTTAATTTGCAATCCATATGCAAAAGCATATATCGTACCGTTTTGGCTTTGTATCGTATCGGCATCGTTTTACGATGCAGATAATCGGTATCGAATCGTTTTGCAGTGCAAGTAATTGATTGTATGAAAACTAAGTATGGCTGCCTTGTATTTAGCAATTTTAAGAAGGAAAATGAAAAAGTGGGTGTAATTTACTTTCCATTCCATATAGCTACTCTTGGTCTATCGATAAAAGTGTGTAATCTCTGTGTTCATGTCAAGGTGCAGGTGTGTCCATATGTGTTGAAATATAATGTCCATGTATTTGCACAGTGTTTACTTATTTATATCCATAATAAAACATGCACTATTGACACATTTCACACAGATTTAATTTCTTTGCTAAATAGTTACTATATCGATTTTAAATCATTGAATCGTATCGTATCGCCATGAATGAACCAAAATCGTCCATGTACCATATTGTCAACCATGTATCGTGATGTGTATCGTATCGTTGTTAAAGGGATATTCCACTTTCAAAAAAAAACTTTTGGTCATTTTATCGTCTAATCAGGCTTTTATGAACACCCTGGACAGGTTTTTAATTTGCTTGATTCAATATTTAGATATTTGATGTAAATGTTACCAGGCCCCCAAGGCTCCACATACACAACCATTGGCCGCGTTTCCCAAAGCGCAGGTCGTACGAGGCCCTTCGTACGGCTGCGGTCCTTACGATTATGGCGTTTCTCAAACGCGCTTGTAAGCGCCCCTCTCAAAACAGCCTACGCATGCCCTTGGGCTGGCCAGAGCCTTGTATTACAGAGTTCTGCAAACTCTGGCCCCATGTGAACAGATATGATGCAACTCTCCCTGAAACTCTCCTTGAATGGCTCTGGGCTTCGATTGGTAGGACGTCTGCAGCTGCGCTCCCAAATGAATTTCAGCTGTTGATTTGTGTGATTGTACTCGGCCCATCAATAAAACATACAACGATGAAAATTAACAAACTTTTAGCACTGTTGGTAGCAGCTAAACTGACTGTACAAACCCCTTGTTTTAATTTGAAACTACATGCAAAGCTTTAAGCGCCGCTGTTGCCTGTTGGTAGGCCTATAACTGACTGCACAAACTGCCCGTCTTAAATATTTATTTTTGTATTTTATAGATTAGGCCTACTATGACAGTATTGTAGACTACAGTGTTGGTTCTCAAAATGAGCATCAGGGACTCTCTGTATCGTTTATATGGATCTGCTGAAGCGGGAGTCGAACCCGAGGCTCTCAGTGGTTAGTCCAACTCACAACCCGTCATGCTAATAAGCCTGTGTTCAGCTACTAAGGCTGTTGTCCGCCCCGTCTTGGCTGTAATAATTCAACACAGTCTCATTATAGGGCTATCCTAGCCTGATTTCAGACTCAGCACTGGAGAACAAGTCCGCTCAGGGAGTGGGCTGAAGCCAGGCGATCATCATCCTACACTCTCAAAATGTGAGTTGCATTTTGGAACCATTTGGTTCCTAACTTCCAAACGTCCAAAACTAAAATATAACAGCCCTGCCTCTTTAGCTCAGTGTTGTGTTGGCACGAGGGGCTAACGAGGCAGGGCTGTTATATTTTAGTTTGGAAGTTTGCAAGTTAGGAACCAAATGTTTCAAAAATGTAGGCCAACTCTCAGAGTGTAGGATGATGAGTGTCTGGCTCCAGCCGACTCTCTGAGCGGACTGGTTCTCGCTGAGTCGTGTTGGCACAAGGGGTTGTGTGATGGACTGGCGACTGGATGATCCGAGTTCTATCACCTCTTCCACGCATCACTGCATGCCTTTTAGCTGGGGACAGGGGACCCACACTGGTCCACGGACCCACTTAACAAATGAGGCAGCCTATAAGCTTGTTCTCTTTTATGTAAGTGTGTGTTGTGGTGCGCTATTTCTCAGTAGCCTATTTATCAAAGCAAGCGACACGCATAACATAAAACATATAGTTCACCTTTGTATTTTTATTTATTTATTATATAAATATAAATATATAGTTCACTTGTTTATTTTGTATTGCAGGTGTGTAGAATAGTCTACTCTACCATCCACAAGACTTAGATAGCTTTTTTGAAATATACTTTCATAAATACTTAGTTATATATGTGCTCAGTTTTCTAGAAGGGTGCTTACGGGCGCCCCAGGCGCAACCTTAACAAAGCCATCGTAAGACAGGTCTGCAGCACCCGTGGGAAACTTTCCATTCGTAAGGTGTGCTTTCAACCGTCGTCACACAGCCATTTGGTTCCATTGTACACTCTCGACCGGTTTCCTGAAAGCCCTCGTTGCTCTTGATTGACAGGTGCCTGCGCAGGCTACGAAGGCGTTCTTGAAACGTTTTTGGTCTCTACGACCATGCCTGAGCTTACGAGCACTCAAAATCGCTTTGGGAAACGCGGCCATTGTAACTTCAAACTTCATTTTAACCATGATAGATTCATTAAAAACACCCATTCTTTTTTCTGGTGACTCATACTACCCTCCTAATACGTGAGCAGGCCGTGTTTTTCCAATAACATTTTTCATTTATTTTTAATAATTCTTTGGGAAAATTAAAAAAATTAAATACAATAACATTTTATTAAAAAATAAATGAAAAAAGGTATGGAAAAAAAACACAGCCTGCTCACGTATTAGGAGGGTAATATGAGTCACCAGAAAACATAATGCGTGTTTTTAATTAATCTATCATGGTTAAAATGGAGTTTGAAGTTACAATGGTATGGGAGAGGCCCTGGTGAGTGGTGCAGGATAACATTCACATCAAATATCTAAATATTGAATCAAGCAAATTAAAAACTGTTCAGGGTGTTCATAAAATCCTGATTAGACGGTAAAATTACCAAAGGTTTTTTGAAAGTGAAATATCCCTTTAAATGTATCGTTACACCCCTGCTCTATACCCAAGGTGACCGAGGACAGAAACATCTGCTGTTTTGTTGACAATGTGCAGACAGTGCAGCGACTCCAACTCCTGTGTGACTGGACGGATATATACCGCAAAGGCCCCTGGGAAATGTAGGCATTGTTGTGCTGTTCTGCTGACTCAGCAGGGATCTTTAAAACCAGAGGAGAAGCTTTTACTTTTTGCTTGTTCACACGTCCTCGCCTCGGGGATACAGGGACCTCAGTCACTTCTTTATTTATTTATTTATTTGGCAAAAGGACTTTTTTGTAGTGAGTACAGTCATAAGTCAAACTAAACTTTATATATATATATATATATATATATATATATATATATATATATATATATATATATATATATTCTTCCTTGGCTTTGTTGTCCCACCTACGGTAGTAACAGAGCGACATGTGGTGGGACTTGACAAAGATTTGTTGCGGTTGTATTTTGTCTCCCTGCTCCTCCTCTACTGAGACATTTAGATCAGGGGTCTTCAACAGGGGGTCCGGGACCCCTAGGCCTAGGGGGTCCCCAGAGTTACTACAGGGGGTCCTCCAAATCTTTGAGTGATAGAAACTTTTTTTTCTCCTTTTTTATATTAACCACTTGAATCCTAGCGTCCATATTCTGAAAACTCTAGCCAAAATGGCAGATCTGCAAGCTCACAACGCCTCGCACTGCGAGGCGTTGTGAGCTTGTAGATCGGCTATTTTTGGCAAAGAGCTTTGGTGTAGAGGGGAAAAAAGTTCAAGTGTATTAAGTATTGACGGTTCAAGTGGTTAAACAACTGAAAACACAAATTGACATGAATCCAAAATACACTGATGATTGTGCTGTCAAACAATGAAACTATGGAATCTATTAACAGGTTGTGGGGGTCCCTGCTTCATCTCTCTCTCAACTAAGGGGTCCAATTGGCCTGAAAACGTTGAAGACCCCTGATTTAGATCATATCAAAGGTCATGCCTCACCTATAGACTCTGACATGAATACTGTTGACCCGAACATTCAGTTTATCCCCTGAGCAAGCAGGCAGGCTCCAGTAGTGTAAAGTAAAAGTACAAAAAATGTTTGAAAATAGCAGATCTACAAGCTCACAACAGACACGTTGTGAGCTTGTAGATCAGCTATTTTCAAATAGCCTTGATATAAAACAGGGCTATGGTAGTTTATGTATGTTTTATAAGATTATAATTTATAGCTGCCAATCAGTGGCGGACCGTGGGTTCAATACCCGGGCCTTCGCCATGGCTGCTGCGCATATGCACGCGCGTGCACATGCCCACGCACGTGCACACGCCCTCGCGTAGCCACGATCTGACAATATTGCGCCTTACAGAGTGCTGCTGCCTGCACCAGTAGCAGAGCCCAATACAATAAACTCAGTCACAAACAACCATTCATAGCAACACGAAAGCAAGCAAAATATATGTTGATATACACACATGATTCAACAGGCTTCATCACATACCAGCCAAGCTTCTGGGACTAGAGTTATACACTTGCAGTCTGCACACACGCACGCACGCACACACACCCACCCACTGCTGAGCGCAGAACGCAGTGAGTGAGAAGCTCCACTTCACACTACAAACACTTTGATGTTTTTCCAAAACAGCATTAAAAAATATCATCCATTAAGACAACTAGCCTAGATTAATGACAGCACAAGTCTTGCCCCAAAATCTTGTGTTGAAACGTTATATTCCATAATGCGCACACACAGCGTGAGTGTTGTTTCTCTTACCCGAATCTCCGGTGGTGTGTTAGCCAGACACTCCGGTAGGTTTCCTGATTAACAACCACGGTCGCTCGACTCGCTCAAGTGTCCAAACGTCCTCGAAAAAAGTTTGACAAATTGTCCAGTAAATCCATATCTGTTTCTTCTCCTCCTTCCGCCATTTTTCGTTTCTTTATTTGTGAATTGTTGTGAGTAAATGTATAAATGTTAGCTCTCAAGCTCCCCAGAACTCAAACGACAACAACATATGAAGCAGGAAGCAATTCACTTTTCTGATTGGTTTCCTCCCAGGACTGGGATGTGAATATCAGCAGTTCTCTTCTCTGATTGGACAATGTTTCTTCTCAGAGATGGGATCTTTAGAACACTCTAGAAGGTAACCCTATCTGAAAAAATGCGCCCAGGAGGGCTGTGATTGGTTAAAGAACCAGCCAATAACAATACAGTGCCCAACAACCATTCACTTCAAAGCCAATCAAAGGCAGCAGGCACTCTAAAGGAGGTTCAGAGGGTTCCTATCTTATCTGGAGACCAGAGCGATATATAAGAGAGTGGCGTCACGCTTTGAACTCGCTGCAGACCGGAAGTGGCTTCGCATGGAGCCGTTCTCATTCCTAGCGAGCCTCTGCCCCGTCCGCCCCCATTCTAGCCGAGGCATTTAAAATTGCTGGAAGTAGACCAAATCACGTCTTTTTCACCATTGTAACGCATTCACGGGCCTCGCTAAGGTAGAAAACATTATTAAAAGAGTGAAAAAGACGTAATTTAGTCTACTTACCAGCGAGTGACAAAATGAATGGGGGCGGACGGGGCAGAGGCTCGCTAAGAATGAGAACAGGCTCCAGTAAGCTAGGCTAAGTTAGCTTCCCACCATAGAGTAAATAGGCTTTCCACGCTTACTATGGGAGTCGACGTAAGTGACGTAACTCTCTCTTCTACAACTCTGCTGGAGACAACACAAGAAAACACCTGATTGGTTAAAAAAACGAATTGCTTTTTTAGACGTGCGCCCCTAGTGGAAGCAGTGTGTCCAGCCTGACTGAGTGAGAGAGAGAATGAAAGCAGAAAAATAAATGAATGAAAAATAAATATATATTATTAAATATAAATTTCTTCATCAGGCAAGTGCTGGGGGCTAGCAGAGAAGGGCTTGCTAGCCCTCACGGACCTCCACTGCTGCCAATGTAGTAATAACTAAAGTTTTCAGATAAGTTTAGTGGACTAAAAGTACAATATCTGTATCCGAGATGTAGTGGAGTAGAAGTAAAGTACAAATTACTCAAAAGTGTACAGTACTTAAGTAAATGTACTTAAGTACTTAGTAACTTTACACCACTGCCTATAGGCCTATACTGTATGTAGAAGATAAGTTTTTATTCTTGTGTGTGTTTTTCCTTGTGTCTTTTGGGAAGAGAATTAATGAGGTTCAGAATGAGTTGCTGGAAACTTTCTTTCTGTCTGTCTGTAGAGAGAGAGTTGCTGCTGATCTTTCTATTTTCTTTGTCTTTATCTCCAGTCTCCTCTGCCTCTCCCCGCGTCGCTCTTTGCCTCGGCAAGAACCCCGGGAAATTAAGGTGTTTCATTTACTGTGTATGCAGGGACGTGCAGAGACTTTTAGAGAGGCAGGGGCTGATATTTCTAAATGTTTCGCTTGGTGAAAATATATCGAAAATAGCTGACCTCCAAGCTCACATCGCGCCGGAGGTCGGATTTCTACACAGAGAGGGCAATTCTTTCAACATAAGATGCTGCGTTCAAATTCAGGACAGTTTGGACAAGGCAATTCTCTTGAATGCTGCCTGCATGGAAAGAGAGGGCATTTGCATTTCTTTCACCATAGTAAAAACTGCATTCATGGTCTGGAGAGGACACTTTTTACAGACGGGTAAACTTGCAATGAAACCTTTTCATTGCAAGTTTGGTATACTGAAAAGATTTGCATTATGCAAAAAAAAAAAAAAAAGTCTACCCAGCACACACTCGTATATCTGCCTTGAGCTTGTACTGTATATATTTAGTTAAATCATAAAATAATTGTTAAAGTGGTCCCAGGTCTTATTGGGTTAACAGAATAGATTTGGTTTTGGATAATTTCATGAACAAACAGCAGCTCTGCTGGCACTTCTTTTAAAACAACACTAAACATCTTTCTGCTCCACGCTGCCTTTGATTGACTCACTGTTCTTTTGTTCTTCTCTTCTGTACTGTCATTGTTTCCTTTGTTTTATGCATGCTAATGGAACTGCTTGATGTTTGGTGTAAAACACATTGAATTACCTTCTACACAAATAAAACTGCCTCCTCTCCTCTCCTCTCCTCTCCTCTCCTCTCCTCTCCTCCATAGGAGAGATAAGAGGCAGGCAAACGTCGAGCAAAACAACAACATTATTTCTACATTCTGTAATTGTGTAGATTTTTGGTGTATTAATGAATGCAGATGTTTAACATTAACGTAACACTTTCAAGAGTGTAAAAACTCATCTCTCAAGAGTTAAAGATCTATAAGGGTCCATTTGGTTACCAACTCTCCATCATTTAGCATGGGGACCACCTGGAACCCCCACTCAAGGACCACTGGTGGTCACACTCACCCCGGTCCCCGGACCACCGGTTGAGAACCACTGAACTAGATTGGCTTTCAAGATACCATTGTTGCCTATATTGAGATTGGCACATTTCCTGGGGCAAGCTGCCCAGATCACACATGTCACACATGTGTCACTCTCAAAAAGTGCCTGCAATGCAGTGCATTTGAAACTACATTGCAGTGCACATCATGGGGTGATCACTGCTAGCCTCCTGTGTTTTTTTTGTATTTTTATTTTTGTTTATTTTCTGATTATTTCTTTGCTGAGTGAGGTCAGCAGACAAAGTGACGTGAGTGAGATGAAAAAACCCGGGTGAAATGTGCCAATCTCAACAGGAAACAACAGTACTGTAACTAAGCACATTTACTTGCTGTACAGTATGTACTCAAGTACAACTTTGAGGTACTTTTACCTTACCTCAGTATTTCCAAATCTCAATGCTTTTACTTCTACTCCACTACATCTCAGAGACAAATATTTTATTTTAACATTTATTTGAAACATAAGCATCGGTCATTCGAGGCATGAGCTACACAGCCACACGTGTGGGTAGCGCCGACCAAAATGTTGCCAACATGTCTTGCAATACTGTTCTGCTGGCATTTACTCTACTAAGTGTAAAAATGGCCAATGTGTTTTGTTTTTTCTTTTCCTTATTACTGTGGGGGAGTGCAATAATTCAATGCACCAAGTAACAAAGGTGAACACCAAAAGAACAAGTATTGCAGGCCTGCCACTGCTGCCAGGCCATTTTGACAATTTTTCGAGGGGCGCTACCCACACGTTTGGCTGTGGTGCTCATTCCAAGAATTCCAGAAGCTTACAAACTGTACCTCCTTGTAAAGGTGACGAATCAACGATAATAATGATATCAAACACAATACCAATTGGTATTATTAAAGGGGAGATATAATGGACTGAAGTCAAGTTTCCTTTCTTTTTGTGCTGAGTTTTATATTTTTTTCAATGGAGAGAGGATTTTTCCAACAGGTCTTTGCATTAACGTTAATGAAGGCTACAGTAAATGTCTTCCCTTTGTGTCCTAGATTAGTTTACTCCTTAAATGCTATAAGTGTTTGTTCCATGATTAGGATAAGAAATGAAATGACAATTTAAGGCAAATAGTCGGCCTCTTGAGCAGCCATTTAGTTGTGTTTGTGTGTGGATATTGGATTCAGTCATGTGTGAACTCGCACAACTGCTGTTTGTGAGTTTATAATGAGTCACACAGAAGGTGTGGGGGAGGGGGAGTGGGGGGGGGGGGGGGGCACTGAGAGAGAGGAAAGACAATGTTCAAATGAAATGCAGAGGTTGGGATGAATGGTGAAAAGAAGAGACCAGGCACGTGCACACATAGACGCCAGAGGGGGGCTTGAGCCCCTGCCCTTTTACCCGTCTGTAAAAAGTAACTGGTTGTAAGTGATAGAGTATATTGATACATTTCAAAGCATCACCGGCACCCTAGGGTGCCACGGCACCCACTCACTTTGAGAACCCCTGATCTAAAGCAGCATCGTTCACACATATTGGTTGTGCGCTCTGACCGGTGGTGCGTACAGATCTGCTGTTATGGGCCCGAGCTGTGCTTTATGAACATCATCACTCTGTGAGAGAGGAGAGGAGAGGAGAGGAGAGGAGAGGAGAGGAGAGGAGAGGAGAGGAGAGGAGAGGAGAGGAGAGGAGAGGAAGTAGATTATAACAGATCATCTATCCAATGCGTGGAGACGACAGCTGAAGCGATCATGCAGAGAGAGCTCATCTCCTCTCCATATTTTCTTGTCTCCTGGTCGCAGTGGCGTCAGTTCAGCAAAAGCTAGGGTATGGCAAAGATGGTTTCGGGTTTTGTCCGTTTTCCCCCCGGGTTTCTACGATTTAGTTGGGCTGGATATGGCAGCCTGGAACGGTTCTTCATGTGCAGCTAAACTTGACATGTTAGTAAACGTGCCACAATTAACAATAATGCATTGCACCTGTGTGTGCAGCTGACCTGCGGAACCTGGGAATATACCATTTTATCAAGATGGGGAGAATATAATTACTAGTAAGACGCCTCAGGGAGACCAGGGTGACCAATTTGTTAAATTTTGCATTTGTAGTTATTTTTACTGTAATTTTACAACATAATAACCAGAACAGATAGACAAAGAGACATTCATGGATTTATATTTAAAAGTAACTTTTATTTTCCACCCTGGACCCATGCAGCTGCATACCCCTGCCATACCCAATTGACGCCCCTGCCTGGTTGGTTCCTTCTCTCTCTGTCTCTCACTGCTCTCCCATTCAACGTCTCTCTCTTTCATTCTCTTTGCTGTGTGACTATCATCTCTCCTCCTGAAATGAAATCCAAAACGACCTCCTGATACGGAGGCCGTTCGGAGAGCAGAGATTTTGTGTTTGACTAAAGACCACATGATATATATGATCAGTGTTGTGGAAGTTAAAGTTATATGTAACTGAGTTACGTAACTAAGTTACATTTTGCTGTAACTTGCTGGTCACTGAGTTACATTCATATTTCTGTAACTCGTCAATAACTGAGATACTTTTTGGGTCATTTTTGGCTCAAGTTACAAGTTACAAGAAGTTACAAGCAGTATTTTTACATTTAAGTTTTGTTAAGATTGGTGACCAAATGTCCTCAACAGATCATAATTTTCTTCTTTATTTAAGGTACACCGATGTTTACAAAGAAAATGTCAACCTTTTTGAAATAAAACACAAAACTCGAAAAAGTTGAGAGGCATATTTCTGCTGGCATGTGACTTTTTTTGTAGGATATTATATTTTGTTTCATGTACACCGAAACGAAAGGCTTTTGCACACCTACAACGACAGGTGCTGTCGAGGAAAGACCAAACAATGGTCGGTGAACTGAAAAGTTTCATGTACACCAAATGTACATTCTCAATTTAATACTGGAAAAAAAAGTAACTCAAGTTACTCAAGTTACTTTTTCTATGTAACTTGAAACTTTATAAGTTATATTTCTCCAGGGGTATAACTTTAACTTGATCAAGTTACTGCCATGGTGAGTTACTTGTAACTGTACAAGTTACGCTTTCAAAGTAACTTCCCCAACACTGTATATGACGCCCCTTCAAATGGACCCTGCCAACTCTCTCTCTCGATTCAATTCAAAGGGCTTTATAGGCATGAGAAACCAACATGTTTACAGTGCCAAAGCAGAAGTGTACACCGTAGAATACAATCAATCAATATGATACAATCACAATCAGGGACATGCAGAGAATGTTAGAGAGGCAGCCAGCAGGGGCTGATATTTCTAAAAGGGCCTTTTAGTGGAAATATCGAAAATAGCAGACCTCCAAGCTCACAACGCGTCGCAGCGCGACGCGTTGTGAACTTGGAGGTCGGCTATTTTCGGTGCTTGATACCACACTGAACTAAGCATACTGTATACTGGAGTCAATTCTAGAGTCAATACTGGCATAGAGCATGGATTTCTACCAAGAGAGGGCAATTCTTTAAAGAGAGTTTGGACGAGGCAATTCTCTTGAATGCTGCCTTCAGGTATGGCATGGAAAGAGGGGCATTTGAGTTTATTTCAACATAGTAAAAACTGCATTCATGGTCTGGAGAAGGCACTTTTTATAGACAGATAAAAGGGCAGGGGCTCAAGCCCCCTTTGATGTCTATGTGTGCACGTGCCTGATCACAATACAATATGAACAATTGAAGGGAGTGAAACGGTTTTCATGTATTGAGATTACTCGATGCAGACAGTGCAGGGATATGTATCTCTCTCTCTCTCTCTCTCTCTCTCTGTGTGTGTGTGTGTGTGTGTGTGTGTGTGTGTGTGTGTGTGTGTGTGTGTGTGTGTGTGTGTGTGTGTGTGTGTGTGTGTGTGTCTATAAGCACTCTTGTGTTTTACCTGCCATGTTCATACGCAATAATGCAAACTTTCCCTTTTCAGATGTCACAGCTGAGCTAATACACAGTAGTGACCATCTTAGAACTAATGTGACATCATGTACATTTGACCACAGTCTGGAAGAGCCATTCCTTACCAAGGCGCTAACGTACCAACGTCTTAAGGATGCTGTTATACAGCTTGGTTACAAACTGCTCGTGTTTATACCTGAAGGAAGCATTCAAGAGAATGTCCTTGTCCAAACTCTCCTGAACTTGAATGCAGCGCCTAAAGGCTTTATCATAGTCTGAGGTGAAGAGCTATCACCTCAACTTTTAGGTGATAAGCTATCACCTTAAAATGAGATAACAAGTGGAGGCCATCATAGTCATGGATCTCACGGTGAAGTCCTATCACCGTGCGTCTGTGACTCAAGATCGACCAATCAGTGAACGGGGTGATGTCTAAGTCCGCGGTGATGGCTGTTCACCGTGGCGAATGACTATGTTGTAGTTTTCTGACGTTAAAAGACTACACCACGGTGATGGCTTATCACTGCAGACTGTACTATGATACCCCCTTTATGCTGAAAGAACTGCCCTCTCTGTGTAGACATGTGTGTTCTTGTGTTCTGTAATATCAATAAATCAGGTGTGAGAGGTCTGCAGATTGCAGGAATGCCCAACAAGCCAAGAGCTGATAAAAGGCACAATTCTGTTCAGTGTCTGTGATAACTGACAGCCTCCTGTACCCATGATCTGTATCCTGAAACATTGTTGTTGAGTTTCCCAAGTTTGTGCTTTGTGTGTGTGTGTGTGTGTGTGTGTGTGTGTGTGTGTGTGCGTGTGTGTGTGTGTGTGTGTGTGTGTGTGTGTGTGTGTGTGTGCGTGCGTGCGCATGCGTACCGGTATGTGTACGTGCACGCGCGCGCGCGTGTGTGCGCGTGCGCACGTACTGTAAAAATTGACGAGGGTTTGCAGCAGAACAAATGCTTCTGGCAAGATCATCAGAAAATACTATAGAGGACATAATTTTAAACTCTCACACACGCTTTCTCTGTGTTCTCTCTCTCACACACGCACGCACGCACGCACGCACGCACAGTCCATTGGTTCTATTGTTAAATTCACTTCCACCATAAAGAGTGGGCTGACTATAGCAGCTGAAGCTATTGCTTTAGTTTTTTGGATTGATTCTTTGATTTTCATGCACCAAAAGTGCCCAGCAGACACAATGGACTTATAGGATACTACACAATCTAGTGCGTTGCCCGCAAGGGCGGGTGGGAACTGGTGGGAACCTCGGGTTCAATCCCAGCTCATCGCCATTCACTGCACGCATGTGAGTGTGCGCGCGATCCCGTCCCTTCTCAGTATACAGTAGCACATGTAATATTCAGCGCTTCCTATCAATTCATATGAGTGTTGCTGCATGTCTGTCTGTTCCAAGGCTGTCTGTCTTTCTGTCTGTCTGAACCAAGGCTGGAGACATGAATTGTGGATGGAATGAACCTCATTTACAGGGAAGGCAGCCTCCCCTCCCCTCCTCTCCCCTCCCCTCCCCTCCTCTCCTCTCTATAGCTTTGTTTTTATGTCGTTGTTTTTTTAAATCAACACTGGCCGTAGCCCTGAAACATGACGGTCGTATCTCGCGACCGTCATATGAGTTTCATCCTAGTTTGGAGCGGATTAGACGATTTGACGCTTACGTATACACAAACATTCAGATTTAAAAAAAATCCATGGTGGTAGCCAGGGATGTGCTGGCCATTGGGAAAAGCGGGACAACTCCCGAACGGCCGGTTCATTCCCGGCCGGTCCAGGCCGGCCATTAGGAAAAAAATAAAAATAAAATGTCGGCCTTCGTTCCAAGTAAATCGTCACTGTCGGGCAGAAACCTTGTATCTCCAAGTTTCAAATTTACTTTGCTTCATCATACTAGGCCGTTGCACAAAAATAGTGAAAACAGCAGATCTACAAGCACACAACGCCTCGCGGTGCGAGGCGTTGTGTGCTTGTAGATCGGCTGTTTTCACTAGTTTAAATAATTTTTAAAATGATAAATACATAACAAACGGTTTTGGACATGCAAGGTTTCCACCCGACAACGACGAAATATAACAAAAAAGAAGAAAAAAAAAATGAGGGCCACTCCAACTCTTTTTCCCGGGCTGAATCAGGGGCCCAGCACGTCCCTGGTGGTAGCCTACGTTCAACTAGAATTAGACGTATCCTCCGTATTCTTAAATGAGAAGCATTTTAATCAGATCATTTTCAATTGTATTTCCCGGTCTTCCCCATGCGGACCAGCCCCATCTATCGGTCGTACCCTGCTTGGCTGCACTAAAACAGGGGTTCTCAACCTTTTCAGGCCGCGTCCCCCAAAATAATAATAATTTTAACTGGGGACCCCCCCACCCTGACGAGCACGTCAGAGTGGAGGCATTACATTTTGTATAACACGGTTCTATTGTGAAAATAACAGATCTACATGCGTTGCGAGGCGTTGTGAGCATGTAGATCTGCTATTTTCACAATTTGACAATTTGGCCAATGTTTAATTTGTCATTTTAGAGTTATTAAAAAGTCCTTAAATTGTCAGTTTAAAATGTGCAGATACCCTTTATAGTCTATACACTTAAACGTTATGCTGGTTTGTTCACTGTTGAGTGAGAAAACAATGTTTCACGTTAAGTTAAGTTGGGGACCCCCTCCGACCGACAGGTTGAGAACCACTGCTCTAAAAGACCTCGAACAATCAGGTAAAACTAAGCACGTTCCAACCGATAGACGGGGCTGATTGGCGAACTGTCGTAAAACACTGCAAAATAAATGGTTCAGGGGGAGGTAAGCATAGGCTTTGTTGGAACTGGTAAAAGAAAATTGACCAGTTTCCAGAAGCAGCCGTCTCTAAGTCGCTTTTCAGTGCCGTTTTAAAGGAAGGTAGGGATTTACGCAACATTAATTTCCCGTGCTTCATGCACAACAACACAGGAATGGACATCAAAACAACTCAGTGCAGCGCCAGTGTAGACTATTCATTATTTTGAAAATGTATATTTATAATAGTCACAAAGAACAAAACATATAACATAATATAATTAACTGGGGACTGGGGGGGGGGCACAAAGTCTAATCTGGTTGGGCATCAGGGGTGTCAATTGGGTATGGCAGGGGTATGCAGCTGCCATACCCTGGGAAAATAAAAGTTACTTTTAAATATAAATCCATGAATGTCTCTTTGTCTATCTGTGCTGGTTATTATGTTGTTAATTTCAGGGCTGTATTAACCATTGGGCCGGTGGGGCCGTTGCCAGGGGCCCTTGGCTCTCAGGGGCCCTTGGGGGAACTGGCCTGCGTGGTCAATGACAATTTGCAAAAATTAAATGTATATTTTAAGCTAAAATCAAATGTGTGGGCCCCTCCTCTGTTGTCTACAGGTGCTTTCTTGGTCCACAGATGATCATCATGGCTTAAAGGTGATACACCATGCATTTAAAAAGTATTTATGTCATATTGTTTATGTCCCAAAAACGTTTTTCAAAAGGTTTGAGGCTAAATTACCTCCTGAATAGAGAGCCTCTCATTTTTGAATGGCTCTCAGAGCATTTTCCAGCTGCAGTACCACCTTTGGCCTGAACTCCCCCCCCCCCCCCCCCCCCCCCCCCCCCCAAAAAAAAAAAAAAATTTAAAAAAAAAAATTTAAAAAAAAAAAAAAAAATTTGGGGGGTGGGGGCCCCTAAAAAAAAATCGGCCAGGGGCCCTCGCGGGGGTTAATCCGTCCATGGTTAATTTACAGTAAAATAACTACAAATGCAACATTTTACAAAATGGTAACAAGTTATTATAATTATATTCTCCACACTTTTATTCTCCCCATCTTGACAAAATGGTATATTCCCAGGTTCCGCATGCTGCAAAGGTGCAATGCATTATTGTTAATTGTGGCACGTTTTCTAACATGCCAAGTTTAGCTGCACTTGAACAACCGTTCCAGGCTGCCATATCCAGCCCAAGAAACCGTAGAAACGGGGAGAAAAAATTAATGTACTTCTTAAAATAAATGTATCATGCCTGTTGCTAAGGTACCGGTATGGCAACATGACTGGTGTCTTGCACGCACGCCTTCGCGCGCGTGCAAGACACCAGTCATGTTGCCATACCTTAGCTTTTTTCCGAACTGACGCCACTGGTGGGCATTGCCCTCAATGCCCCCCTGTGGAGCCTCTAAAATAAGAGACTGGCCGCGGACGGAGCAGGCAGCCGGCAGCTTGGATTTTTAACCCGTTCATGTCTGGAGCACTAAATGGGTTAAGAAGTACATTAATTTTTTCTCCCCGTTAGCTGGCGTGCGTGCCCGCACACATTCTCTGCTGTGTTTGCCGACCGTAACAACATTAATCTGCAATATTTGAGGAAGAGCGTTTCAACACTGTGGTCTTTTTCAGAGTCCAGTTCACTTCTGCTTCTGTTGTGTTGTAAAATCTGCTGTTCCATGCGGGGACCCCCCAGAAGCAAAGCTTTGCATTACAAATGTTCGCTTTGAAAAATATATGTATTCAAAGATTTGCACAGATTGAACTTGTATATCTGCTATTTTTGTCTAGCCAAAGTATACAATAGGAAGGAAGAGTAGACACTGGAGAAAATTAAGTAAGTAGCCTACAGTAAGGGTCCTCAGAGTTACTACAGGGGGTCCTCCAAATCTTTGTCTCCTTTTTTATATTAACCATTGAACGCTATAGTGTCCATTTTATGAGAACTTTGGCCGAAAATAGGCGATCTACAAGCTCTGCTATTTAGATCGGCTATTTTCGGTAAAGAGGTTTGGTGTAGAGGGGAAAAAGAGCAGACTAAGTAAAGAGTGAAAGGTCAAGTTTATTAAGTATTGACGGTTCAAGTGGTTAAATATCTGAAAACATAAACTGACATGAATCCAAAATACACTGATGATTGTGCTGTCAAATTATGGAACTATAGAATCTATGAACATTGTGTGGGGGTTCCTGCTTAATCTCTCTCTCAACTAAGGGGTCCTCAGCCTGAAAACGTTGAAGACCCCTGCTTTACAGGGTGCAAGCAAGAGTGACCTTTCTTAGCTCAAATCTATACGGAACCGATGGGTGAACAAAGTTTGAACGTCATGTTTTCATTCTGTCCTAGAGCCATTAGAATTAACAAGGCTTTTGGTGTGTTTTTTTTGGGGGGGTTCTGGGGAATGAGTTCCTCATTCCTGTACTGCCAGACCACAACTCCTGCAACTCCTTGCAACCCCTTGCAACATGCAGCTGCTTGTTTACATGGAGATATGAGCCAACAACAATGCCAAGCTGACCAACAACAACAACATGACACATACATGCATATATGAGGAACTCCTCAGTGTCGACTGAGTACACACTGAACAAGACTCTTCTCTGACTGACGTCTCTTCAACGCTCTGAAACAGGTACGTAGCTATGCTTTTATTGTATTGTCTTTATTATGTAGACGTGCAATGATTGCTAACTGGAGCAGTGGTTCTCAAATGGGGGTGCAGTAGGTGTATCCCTAGGGGTACGCAGAGGTGCTACAGGGAGAGAAATGGAAAATGGAAACATTTGTTTTACTGTAAGGTTTGATGATAAAACATTGGCAAATGTATGTGAAGGTGCTGCTCTGGGTATAGCTTTAAACCAAATTAAGGATGAATTTGACTGTTACTGAATAGAAAACGGTCTAATTACTTTTATCAAAACAGGACTTTTGATTTCTGTATTTTCTAGTCAAAATGTTGTCGTCGATTAAATTCAGCAATCAGGAAAGATGGTACTGATTAGGGCTGTCACAATATGACATTTTACATGACGATTAATTGTCACTCAATTGGCGATTAACGATTTAATTGTGTTTTTGTCATTGATAATTACATTTCTGTTTGGCTTTTAGGCTTTGAAGTTGCACATGGTAGATATGACACATAACCTAAATATACAAAGAAATTACTGACATATTTGACAACTTACTACTTAAAAAATAACTTTGATAGTGGAAATAGCCGATCTACAAGCTCACAACGCGTCGCGATGCGACGCGTTGTGTAGATCTGAGAGCTTGTAGATCTGCTATTTCCACTATTTCGGAAATTTTTCAACATTCATGATTATGACGATTATGACAAAATAATTGCGATAATGTCAAATAATCACGATTAGACGATTATGTAATAATTGTGACAGCCCTAGTACTGATGCCCAAACAGTTTGAGAACCACTGATCTAGAATAGACTATAGAGCCTTTTGAACACATCCTGAGGCCTGTTCTACCAAATGCCCTCTGATAATCAGAAGGCATATCTCCAACTTGTCGTTTCTGTCATGGCCCTCCATGCACATTGCACAATGATAGTTGTTTGGCCGCGGAGCTCCCATCTGAAAATGTTGTGTGCCAGGACCCCCCCAGAGGAGAGGATTTGTTTTGAAATGAATCACTTTCGAAATGTTGAAAATGTGTGAAATTTCCTCAGCTATATTTAACCCTTTAAGTCCTGGAACGTATCTGTGTCGTGTTAAGACATCAACCGATTTAACCATTACTTTATGCTTTAGCTATTGGACGAATAGCAGATTTACAAGCTCAAAATTGTATACCTACTATTATTATGTTTAAAGTGAACTTTTGTAAATCTTTGCTTCTGGGGAGGGGGAACTACATTATTTTGAGATGGGGTCGGCGGTCAGGGGTTATTGACATTAAAACATTTGAGCTTTCCCTCAGTTTCCCTATAGGAGAATCCGTGACAGCTGCTGAAAGTTGGGGTCCCATTAACTTTACTAAACAGGAAAAAACACACAAAACTAAGTCCGATTTAAGTAGCACGTGAGGGGTCAAACTAGGGATTTTTCATGATTCTGAATCCATATCAAGCATTTGTTTTGCACTAAAAACATTCCTTGGGCTAAAAACTGCTCCCACAAAACTGTGAAAATGGATTGCTTTTAATGGATTCAGAATGATGAAAAACCCTAGTTTGACCCCTCACATGCTACTTAAAAGCATATTTACTGTAGTTTTGGGACCCCAACTTTCAGCAGCTGTCACGGATTTAACCAAGGGAAACTGAATTTGAGTCTTTGTGAGATGTGGTACTCGACACCTTTCCAACACCTTGGCGAAGAAATTCCTTGGTAAGGAATTTATTCTACGATTGGAGTTTTTTTTAGGAAGATATTCCCAGGCTATTACTCTGCCCGGTTCATCAGATGTACAAGCTCACAGGACGTCACTTCATGCCGCACGGCGAGTTTGTACATCTGTTATATTTGAACACATTTGGAAAAACCCACACGCTTTGGGGCCATTTTAGAGAATTGTATATAGTGTATATGTGTACATATAACGTACATTTGTTTTGTTTTCTTAGGTGGGCGTAAACAGCTCTTGCTGGGAAAAGTCCTCCCCCGAAAAAAAAAAAAAAAAAACAAGAATGGCAGGAGACCTTGAATTCTGGACATCAGATAATAACTTATCCCTCAAGATCGTGACCACCATCATTTACAGCCTGGTCTCCGTGCTCGGCGTGTTGGTGAACGGCGTCGTCGTCTGGGTGACGGGCTTCAAGATGAAGAAAACCGTCAAGACCGTCTGGTACCTCAACCTCGCTGTGGCCGACTTCGTCGTCACAGCCTTCCTGCCCCTGAGAATCACGGAATCAGCCCTGGACGACCACTGGCCATTTGGAAGATTCATGTGCAAAGTGGACGGTACCGTTTTCTTCATGAACATGTACGCCAGCATCTACACCCTGGTGGTCATCAGTGTTGACAGATGTGTAAGCGTGGTGTGTCCAGTGTGGGCCCAGAACCACCGCAGTGTCAGGAAGGCGTATTGGGTGAGTCTGGGCGTCTGGGTGCTGGCCTTGGCTTTCAGCTTGCCTAACTTCATCTACAGGAAGTCCTCCGAAACCGAAGCCCGAACGAAATGTCCCACGAACGGAACCATCATCTGCCTCTACTACTTTGACCTCCCCATGATCGTCGCTCACGACCTCATGGGATTCGTGGTCCCTTTCGCCGTCATCGTCTCCTGCTACTCCGTCATCGTCTACCAGCTCAGGAACAACCGCTCGCTGGCCAGCCACTCGAGTCGGCGCCCTTTCAGAATCATAGTGACCCTCATCACCTCGTTCTTCCTGTGCTGGCTCCCCTTCTACAGCATGCACACGCTGCTGCAGATCGTGCCGGGGACAAAGAACGCCGCGTTGCAGACTGTGGTCTACATCGGCCTCCCCTTGGCCACCGGCCTGGCGCTCTTCAACAGCGTCCTCAACCCGCTGCTCTACGTGTTCATGGGTCAGGACTTCAAGGACGTTTTCCGCAGTTCCATCCTGAAGGTGGTGGAGAAGGCCTTCGCTGAAGAGCCGCCTCCGTCCAGCTCTTACACCAACCCGGGGAGCAGCGTTCAAGAGACTGCCTTGACCGAGACCAGGGTTTAGGGTTTTTTTTTTTTTTTTGCGTGTATACTTTTAACACGTTCGCCCACCATGCATGGCCGCAGTGGTGGAAAAAGTACTCACGTTCTTTACCTAAGTAAAAGTATCAATACTGCAATGTAGAAGTACTCTGTTACAAGTAAAAGTCCAGAAAAATGTATTTGATTAAAAGTACAAAAGTATTGGCATCAAAATGCACTTAAAGTACCAAAAGTAAAAGTACAAGATATTTGAAAATAGCAGATCTACAAGCTCACAATGCGTCACGTTGTGAACTTGTAGATCGGCTATTTTCTTTACATCAGGCACGTGCACACATAGACATCAAAAGGGGCTTGAGCCAACAATAGGCTGTCTGCAAACAGCACACAGAGAGCCATGGGAGAAGCACGGGAACCACTGGAACTTCTTACAAAACCTGTGTCAAAAAAGATACAATGCTAAGCTGTTTTCTTTTTTTATTTTATTTTTTTTTTAATGTTTTTTTGAAAAAAAAAATCTTCAAAAACGGCCATCGATGACGTCAGCGACGGCAGCAAATCTAGACTGCCTGTTTTGAGAACCCGTGGGATGCTTTTAACCTTCGCCTTCCCAAAACCAGAGAAAGACACAGCGGTCAGAAATGGGACTTTGTGAGGATAGAAGGTGCTAGTGGGACCCCAAAAAAAGGTTTTAAAATAGGAAAAGTGACATTTCATGGTGTATCACCTTTAATAACAGCACAATGGACCTGCCTTCCAATAACCTCGCAAAACACCAAAACTCCACCTCGGAGGAAAGCCTGGTATGCAGCGTTATTTTTTTATTTAGTGTTATTCTAATTAAATCTGACTAAATCATACAATTTTGTCTTAGTCCGGTTTAGTCTTTTGAACCTTAATTCTGCGGTTCAATTGTTAAAATAGCCGACCTACATGCTCACAACACCACAGCTGTGTTTCATATGCAGAACCATTGTTACATTGTTAAAGGCATATAAATATGGAAAATTATGTCTTATGCAATTATGCGAGGCTATATGGACATGTGACAGGCACTGAAGAGAAATAAGTCCCTTTTTAGAGTGTGTTTTTTTTTTCCTAACACAGTTTGAATGTTGAAGAAGGTTTTCATTCCAACAGATCTTTATTAAAGACCAAACCAGTGGTGGAAGAGGTACTTTTTTTTTTCTAACCCTAAAGCCCTTTGCACACAGGACAGTTGCGTTTTTTTCGTTTGCTGCATGAATAAAACGCATTGGATTTGGTGTGCAATCCTGTGCGGAATCGGCGCTGCGGATCCCAAAAGGAGTCATAAAAGGAGTGATGAGTTTTTTACCGCATGCGACAAGACGCACGAATCGAACTGGGTTCGATCGAGAAAAAAACGCACGGCGGCAGCCACTCGTCGCACGGCTAATTCGGAGCCGGTGTGCATGAGGTCATAGAGAAGCATTGTTTACTTTTCAAAAAATTATATTGTCCGTTTTATCCGTGCGGTTAAACGCGCCTGTGTGCAAAGGGCTTAACACCTTTTTTTTTTTTTTTACTTAAGCAAAAGTATCAATATTGCTTTAGGGCAGGCCTATAGAAATACTCTGTTACAAGTAAAAGTCCAGAAATCAAAATGTACTTGAGTAAAATCTAAATGTTAATGTATCAAAAGCAAAAGTACCAAAATGTTTGAAAATAGAAGACCTATAAGCTCTCAATACGCGTTGGGAGCTCGTAGACCGGCTATTTTCAAATCACCTTTATGTATAAAATATGGCTAATGGGGCTAATATATGTTTTATAATACAATGATTTAGATCTGAAACATAATTTGTAACTATAGTTTTCAAATAATTGTAGTGGAGTAAAAGTAGGACAATATTTCCTTCTGAGATGTAGTGGAGTAGAAGTAAAAGTAATGAAAATAGGAAATACTCGAGTAAAGTAAAAGTATTTCATAAATGCACTTAAGTACAGTACTTGAGTAGATGTACTTAGCTATATTTGACACCACTGGCCCAAACCGCAACAATGCAACCAGTCGCACCTCCTTGCAACAAAACAGCTTTGAGGCCACATCACAGCAATGCAACTCCTTACAACTGCTACTGGGGAGAATGGTTGCAGGTAGCCTACAGTAGTTGCATGCAACTGTTTGGTTGCATGGTGAATAATGTTTTTATTTTATTTTGGGCTTTAGCGTCATTAGAATGGTTAAAATGATATTGAAAAACAGGACATGCTTTTAGAGTCTCTGAGTCTCTGATGTGCGTCTTCTGGGGGTGGAGGATTCTGACCTATGTACTGCAGCAGGGCCAGAATGCAACAACTGCAACTTCTTGCAACATATACTTGCAACATGGCAATCGCACACGCACACATGCAAGCACGCACACACACACACACAAACACACACACACACACACACACACACACACACACACACACACACACACACACACACACACACACACACACACATACGCACACACGCGCGCACACACACACACACACACACACACACACACACACACACACACACACACACACACACACACACACACACACACACACACACAGAGAGAGAGAGAGAGAGAGAGAGAGAGAGAGAGATGAATGGTTCTGTGACAAGTGTCATTCCCAGAGCTATTGTAGATGTCAGCCGCGGTGAAAACTGGGATCTTTCACTTCAAATATTTTTCAACTAAAAAAAACAAACAAAAAGAATCAATACAAATTGTTGATCTGCAATCTCGTGAAGCAGGACATTAATTTACCCCCCAAAAAAAGTTAAAATATAGAATGTATAATGGGTTTCTGCCCGACAACAATGACGTATGGTAAATTGTAAATGATAGACTACATCCTACTAATAAAGGAGCAAACTCACGCTCTAACGCTCTAACGCTCACGCTCTAACGCTCTAACGCTCACGCTTATCTACGTTTATCTATTCACTCGCTTCAGCAACTGATCCCAAAGTTCACATGGTATTGGCCATTAGCATTATACCAACACTGACGGAGCCCGAATTTCATTTCTCCCAAATTAAAGCAGTTTTTTAGCGTTTTCTTAACCACTTCTGTTGAACTCTGCTGTCTGTTGCCAGGGTTACGGTCCGTTCCTCCAGGCCATGGGATCTGTAGCCCCACACACACACACCCCTTTCTCTCACAGTTAGGAATGTTTCTCTCTCTCTCTCTCTCTCTCTCTCTCACACACTTTCACCGGGTGCGTTTGACATATTTTGGAGCACATATCTTCGAACGGGTAAGGTCTAGTTGTATATACTCTAGCTCACTGTTTCTCAACCTGTGGGTAGGGACCCCCAGGGAGTCTCCAAATTATTTGGGGGGGGGGGGGGGGGGGGGTCCCCATATGATTAACTTAATGTGCAACATTGTTTTCTCTCTCAACAGTTAACAAACCAACATAAACTTTTAAGTGTATAGATAGACGGTATATGCACATTTCTAAAGTGACAATTTAAGGACTTTTTAATGCCCCTAAAATGACAACAAACATTCATCATCAAATCGTCAAATATTAGAGGCAGAAATTGTGCAAATAGCAGATCTACATGCTCACAACGCCTCGCAACGCGAGGCGTTGTGAGCATGTATATCTGCTATTTGCACAATTGAACCATAGAACAAAAGGTTCAAAAGACTAACGCGAACTAAGACAAAATTGTATGATTTAGTCTTAAGAATAACATTAAGACTAAATCAAACATTTCTGAAAAAAATAACGCTGCATATACACTGAATACTATGTTACCTATGTTTTTATTTTTATTTTCTAGATTGATATTCATATTGTTGTTGATGTTCTGACATATTATTTTGCTTATTATAGTGATGTGATTAATCTGCTTATTGTAAGTCGCTTTGGATTAAAAGTGTCTGCTAAACGACTAAGTCTGGTGTCGTGAGGTTATTGGAATACAGGTCCATTGTGCTGGTATTAACAGCTCAGCGTTGTATCTTTTTTGAAACAGGTTTTGTAAGAAGTTCCAGTTGTTCCCATGCTGCATGGCTCTCTGTGTGTGCTGTTTGCAGACAGACTGTTGTTGGCCCCGACGGCACAATTTAACCCATTTAGGCCTAGGATTGTTGACTGCTTTAACTATTGAAAAATAGCAGATATACAAGCTCACAGCGCGGCACTCGGTGCCGCGCTGCGATCTTGTAGATCTGCTATTTTTGAAAAAGTCGTGAAAATGTGTGAACAAATGTATTTTCAAAGCGAATGTTTCGTATCTCAAATTTTGCTTCTGGGTGGTCCCTGGAACTAAATATTTTGAGATGGGGGTCCGTGGCCAAATACATATAATTTTGGGGGTCCTTCACATGAAAAAGTATGAGAACCACTGACATAGTAGTCTCTCAAGAACAGACTAACTGAGCTCCAGTTAAGTGAAAAGGACCTTTTCTTTGACGATGTTCTGGCCAGATTGCTGACATAGAAACATAGGGTTTTTCAAAAAACCTTAGAAGGATTCAAAAGACACTTTTAGAATCGGGTCAAAATTCGAATTTTCACGATTTTTCAAAAATAGCAGATCTACAAGCTCGCAGCGCGGCACTCGGTGCCGCGCTGCGAGCTTGTATATCTGCTATTTTTCAATAGTTAAAGCATAAAATAATGAAACAAATTGTGTACCCGTTCTGAATGGGTTTAATCACACCTCTATTGTCCAAACGGGAGGCTTTTGTTGCACAGTCTCGCGGTGCTGTTTGCTTCTCCAAGTCATTGTTCTCTGGAGCAACATTGTGAAATGAGCCCCATGCTCCTTTGTTGTTGCTGAATCGATGTGAATGTGTGTCGCTGACATTGTGTGATTATTTATCGGTTGTTGTTGTTGTTGTTTTATGTAAAACCATTGACCGACCAGACCGCATCTGAAACCCAACGTCTCCCTGCTTTAATTAGTTTAGTTTGCAGAGAAGAATGACTTCCTCGGTGTGTTCTAGGGAGAGTGGCGTCACGCTTTGAACTTGCCGCAGACCGGAAGTGGCTTCGCATGGCGTCCTAGCGAGCCTCTGCCCCGTCCGCCCCCCATTCTAGCCGAGTCTTTTTCACCATTTTAACGCATTCACGAGCCTCTCTAAGGTAGATAACATTATTAAAAGAGTGAAAAAGACGTGATTTAGTCTACTTACCAGCGAGTGAAAAATGAATGGGGGCGGACGGGGCAGAGGCTCGCTAAGAATGAGAACAGGCTCCAGTAAGCTAGGCTAAGTTAGCTTCCCACCATAGAGTATATAGGCTTTCCACGCTTACTATGGGAGTCGACGTAAGTGACGTAACTCTCTCTATCAATGGGTCTGGACTTCCTATTCAACTCAGGCCCGGCGCTACAGGTTTTTTTTTGCCCCCCACAGTTTATATTCCATGTAAAAATATCAAAAACAATAATTAACGTGATTATTATTATCCGCAGCTGGTGCAGCAGCGCAACTCCCGTCTAATCCGCAATTTAAAATCAGCTCCCAAAAACTGGCATCTGTTGTAGGTATTATAGATAATAAAAAGAACATTTTTCAAAAGCTTACTTAGTCATTTCATCCTGCAGCCAGGCCTGATTCAACTGCTTCTTGCTTACTTCTAATGCAACGCTATATCCTGGCCTATAATAGGCCTACCCTATACCAAACTTTGACATTTCAAGGTCTCCCCTTATCTCTGACAGTGTACAAATGGAACCAAATGAACCCCAATGGGTTCATTTGGTTCCATTGTGTACACTGCCAGAGTTACAGATTTGTAAAGGAACCCACAGAGTCCCTGGATTCGACTTTGAGAACCACTGCCGTATACCAAAGGCCTTAAAGGAGTGTAAATCCCTAACTTCCTTTAAAACTGCCCTGAAAAACCACTTACAGCCGGCTGCTCGAAACTGGTAACTTTAATCCTAGCCTAACCTTACCCTCCTGCAGGCTGCATCTGAGCGTTTTATTGTAAGTAACTTTTATTTTTGCATCGAGTTTTTTACAACTGTTTTACACAATCTGTCTGTCATTCAATGATAAAAAAAAAAGATCTCAATGTAAATAAGCCATAGGCTTTCCTGAGCGTAGGCCCTATCCTTTGAGTTGACCTTGTACCAGTGAACTGTACTGTCATGTACCTTTTCCTATATGCACTAACTTCTAATAAATACTGTAATCTTTCTTTCTTTCTTTCTTTCTTTCTTTCTTTCTTTCTTTCTTTCTTTCTTTCTTTCTTTCTTTCCTGGCTATATATATATGTATAACCTTGGCTGTGTCCTCACCAGTTTATATCTATGTTTCTCTGGGGTTTTCTTTGAAAATAAATTCTCATTCTGCGATGTGTTCGACATTATTTGACTTGACGTCAGTTTCATTTTTCGCGATAATTAACCTGCCAGGATGCAGAGACATGCACACACGCACACGCACGCACGCACGCACGCACGCACACACACACACACACACACACACACACACACACACACACACACACACACACACACACACACGCCGTGTGAGATCAAAGGCCTGTGGGAACGTGTTGATAATTCTCATCCATATTCCATCCATATTTGAACAAAGTGCTCAGTGATAATCCTCACGTCTCGCCTCTATAATTGTTCCGTCTCTTCTCTCGTCTCCCTGCTTTTAGCCGCTCTGTGACCCCGGGATAAAATGACTATTTAGTCTGGTTGCCCAGCAGGGCCTGGGGAAACTTTATTCTTTGTTTCTAGAGTAACTAAAAGTTTAACACCTACTCCTCCCACAGTTATTGCGCCACGCACTCGTGCCATATGTCAAATCCACCGGCTTCATCGGGAATCGTGCGCTTGCATTCATTTATTTGTGAATTAATTTTCCCCACTGACTTTAATTAAAAATAAAACTTTTCCCAAATATGGAGATCTAGTGGAAGAAATATGTAACAAAAATAGGCTAATGTGTTCAATTCCGGCAGAAAGCGTGAAAATTTGCACCTAGGGGTATATTTTTGTGCGCCGAATTCAAAAATTGACGGTCCCAAGCACTTTTCCCATGGGATCTGGTGGCTCTAATTCACTTACCATACTAGGGAACAAAGACCCCCCAAAAATCTTCTTTAAATAGCATGTGAGGGGTCTATCTAGGGGGTTTTCATGATTCTGAATCCATTGCAAGCATTTGTTTTGCACGAAAAACATTCCTTGGGCAAGAAATGGACCCTACACAACTGTGAAAAGTGATGACTCATCACTAAACCATAGTTTTGTGGGGTCCATTTCTTGCCCAAGGAATGTTTTTGTGCAAAACAAATGCTTGGAATGGATTCAGAATCATGAAAACCCCCTAGATAGACCCCTCACATGCTACTTAAAGAAGATTTTTGGGGGGTCTTTTTTTCCTAACCCTAACCCTATGGTAAGTGAATTAGAGAAAAGTGAATTTGAGAAACGTGCTTGGGACCGTCAATTTTTGAATTCAGCGCACAAAAATACCCCTAGGTGCAAATTTTCACGCTTTCTGCCGGAAGTGAACACCTTTTTCACATATTTCTCCCACTAATGACTGACATCATAGATGTATCATGTATGACATCATAGACCACATTAGACCATATATGTCCATATATGGGCATTCCCCCCGAGAACGTTAATATTAAGTCCATATATGTATATGGATATTTATTAATAAAGGATAAAATAAATAAAATGTCCATATACAGTAAGTGCATTCCCAGATGATGCCCTGTTAGGCCCTGTTAGGGTTTATAGATGCCCTGTTAGGGTTAGGGCACCTGGATGAATTTAGTTCATTGACACACTAAAAGCAGGCTCTGGTCCCACATAGGTCAAATCAGCCCAGTAATGCATTACAATGCTCAAGATGCAGCACTTACTGGTAAACAAACATAACCCCCAAAATAATGGAAATTCACTTCCCAAAACTAAAATATGATTTGAACCACAGGGCAACCACACTTGCAATTTCACAAATTGCAATTTTTCTATACTCAAGTACTTTGAGGTATTTTCGACTTCGACAGAGTATTTCCATTGTTCAGTACTTTTACCTCCAAAAAATATTGTACTTTTACTCCACTACGATTATTTTAAAACTCTAGTTACTTAGTAGATTGATTATTATTACAAACACATTAACCACTTCAGCCCTGTATACTCTTTGTCTATTTTAAAATAGCAGATCTGCAAACTCACAGTGCATCGCAGTGCAACACATTGTGAGCTTATCATGATCTGTGCCACAAGGTGGCGCTTCCAGGGTCTCACCCCGGCCTTTTCCCCACTTCACCTTTCGCTGCTCGCTATTACAGTATGGAATCTGTAGGAGATGCAAGGGAAAGGAGTGCTTGTTTTTGATGATGACGAAGGAGGAGGGTTAGGTAAAGGCTTAAAGGTTAACATTCACCCGCGTCTCTGCGCGGTCCAAGTGAACACAGCGGAGCGCTCCCGACCTCCGGTTCAGCCAATCACAAGTCGTGCCTTCTAGTTTATTCACCCACGTATCCTATACGGATTCCATAATCGCTATTCCTGCTCATCCCCTCCCTTCCTGTGAGAACCTGATTGACAGTCTGAGCCAGGGGCGTCAATTGGGTATGTCAGTTGGGTAATTGTGGGCTCGCCTATAAGGCGAGCACACTTTAGATATTGTCATTATTGTGGGCTCGCCTATAAGGCGAGCACACTCTAGATATTGTCATTATTTATCTATCAGACATATCAAGTTCTCCTCAATACTTTGTCCGCTTTCAACTCCTACATACTTAGTGAGAAAATGAAAATAAAAACATCAATGTGTTCAGCTTACTGTGGCGACGTGTGCTATTACTTTTTACAGCAATCGGCCAAATGGTGGCGCTGTAGGAAGCCTTCGAATGTGCGAAATTTGAACAGGTATAGCTCATGCTGTGTTTGAGGTCCAGCCATGAAACCTGTATACACGTATGCGTCTCCTCATGCCGAACAACTTTTACCCTCTGACTTTTGACCTCTGACCTTTAGATCCCCCAGAATTTGGAATTATATGAAAAACAGTAAAAATCTATCTCCTCCTGGGATTTTTGCATTACGCGCACGAAACCTTTTTCACATGAACTTTGGACCAATACGGTCAGATTGATCAACCAGATTTTTTTTAAAGTGAAATATAATTTTTTAATAATTCAATCAATATTGCGGTTTTATGCAAATTATTCTTCGGCCTCTAAATCATACATGCAAAGTTACACGTTCATGGCATTTGGCAAAGATGTAGAGGGTTAGTCAAAGTATCACTGAAACCAATTTTATTCCAATCGGCCAAAGGGGGGCGCTATACGAAGCGTTTGAAAATTCAAACTTCAAACGGGCATAAGTCATGACTCGTTTGGTTTGAAGACCTGCAACTTGTTACACGCGTGCTTTGACTCAAGCGGAAGACATCTGTGTCGTTGTTAAGTAAGCTCCGCCCTTTGATTTTCCGCCATTTTGAGCAGTTTGTAAAACACTTAAACCCACTTTTATTCTGGAATGTTCGCGTCACGTGCACAAAACATTTTTTACGTGAACTTTGGACCAATATCTAAAGATCTGTCGGATCGTATTTTTTTAAAATTGAAACATGCTTTTTTAATAAATTCAATGAATATTGCAGTTTTATGCAAATTATTCTTCTGCCTCTAAATCATACATGCAAAGTAACATGTTCATGGCATTTGGCAAAGATGTAGAGTGTTAGTCCAAATATCACCAAAACCAATCTTACTCCAATTGGCCAAAGGGGGGCGCTATATCATTTTGAGCAGTTCGTGAAACGCTTAAACCCGTTAGGATTTTTTTTAGCAATTTGCATGAAACATTCTACACACAATCTAAGGACCTTTATCTAATATGCTTATGAAGTGCACACACACAAAAAATAATAATAATAAATATAGCTGCAAGCAGCGATAAAGTGGCCAAAGCCAAAAACACCTCAAATCATGAACACAGCCTGCAATGTGCGTGAAATCTTGCAAGCACATTCCCAATAGGTCAAGGAACAGATACCACCCTTCTCACATTGGCCTGTTATAGCGCCACCAGCGGGTCAACTTTTGCACAACACATTTTTGGAACAAAATGGACCAATCTTTGACGTCAGTAACGTCAAAGAGAGCACTGCCTGCGATCTTGACATTTTGTACTTTTATAGCCATTGTTTTCTGGCTTGAAGCGAGCCCACAATTGTTTCGAAGGAACAATATTTTCTAGTTGTGGGCTCGCCTGTAAACAGGCGAGCACACTTTAGATATTGTCATTGTGGGCTCGCCTATAAGGCGAGCACACTTTAGATATTGTCATTATTGTGGGCTCGCCAGTACCTGGCGAGCACACTTTAGATATTGTCATTATTTATTTATTTATTTATCTAGTAAGTAGACGGGATTTTCGGTTCCTTTCTACTCCTACATACTTAGTGAGAAAATGAAAATAAAAACATCAATGTGTTCAGCTTACAGTGGCGACGTGTGCTATTACTTTATACAGCAATCGGCCAAATGGTGGCGCTGTAGGAAGCCTTCGAAAGTGCGAACTTTGAACAGGTAGAGCTCATGCTGTGTTATACATACAGCCATGAAACCTGTATACACTTATGCGTCTCCTCATGCCGAACAACTTTTACCCTCTAACTTTTGACCTCTGACCTTTAGGTCTCCCACAATTCGGAATTATATGAAAAACAGTAAAAATCTATCTCCTCCTGGGATTTTCGCGTCAAGTGCACAAAACTTTTTTCACATGAACTTTGGACCAATACGGTCAGATTGATCAACCAGATTTTTTTTAAAGTGAAATATAATTTTTTAATAATTCCATCAATATTGCGGTTTTATGCAAATTATTCTTCGGCCTCTAAATCATACATGCAAAGTTACACGTTCATGGCATTTGGCAAAGATGTGGAGGGTTAGTCAAAGTATCACTGAAACCAATTTTATTCCAATCGGCCAAAGGGGGGCGCTATACCAAGCGTTTGAAAATTCAAACTTCAAACGGGCATAAGTCATGACTCGTTTTGTTTGAAGACATGCAACTTGTTACACGCGTGCTTTGACTCGAGCGGAAGACATCTGTGTCGTTGTTAAGTAAGCTCCGCCCTTCGATTTTCCGCCATATTGAGCAGTTTGGAAAACGCGTAAACCTGCTTTTATTCTGGAATTTTCGCTCCACGTGCACAAAACTTTTTTTACGTGAACTTTGGACCGATATCTAAAGATCTGTCAGATCGGATTTCTTTAAAATTGAAACATGCTTTTTTAAATAAATTCAATGAATATTGCAGTTTTATGCAAATTATTCTTCTGCCTCTAAATCATACATGCAAAGTAACATGTTCATGGCATTTGGCAAAGATGTAGAGTGTTAGTCCATATATCACTAAAACCAATCTTACCCCAATTGGCCAAAGGGGGGCGCTATATCATTTTGAGCAGTTTGTGAAACGCTTAAACCCGTTAGGATTTTTTTTTTGCAATTTGCATGAAACATTCTACACACAATCTAAGGACCTTTATCTAATATGCCTATGAAGTGCACAGACACAAAAAAATTATAATAATGAATATAGCTGCAAGCAGCGATAAAGTGTCCAAAGCCAAAAACACCTCAAATCATGAACACAGCCTGCAATGTGCGTGAAATCTTGCAAGCACATTCCCAATAGGTCAAGGAACAGATACCACCCTTCTTACATTGGCCTGTTATAGCGCCACCAGCGGGTCAACTTTTGCACAACACATTTTTGGAACAAAATGGACCAATCGTTGACGTCAGTAACGTCAAAGAGAGCACTGCCTGCGATCTTGACGTTTTGTGCTTTTATAGCCATTGTTTTCCGGCTTGAAGCGAGCCCACAATTGTTTCGAAGGAACAATATTTTTCTAGTTGTGGGCTCGCCAGTACCTGGCGAGCACACTTTAGATATTGTCATTATTTATTTATTTATTTATCTAGTAAGTAGACGGGATTTTCGGTTCCTTTCTACTCCTACATACTTAGTGAGAAAATGAAAATAAAAACATCAATGTGTTCAGCTTACAGTGGCGACGTGTGCTATTACTTTATACAGCAATCGGCCAAATGGTGGCGCTGTAGGAAGCCTTCGAAAGTGCGATCTTTGAACAGGTATAGCTCATGCTCTGTTATACGTACAGCCATGAAACCTGTATACACTTATGCGTCTCCTCATGCCGAACAACTTTTACCCTCTAACTTTTGACCTCTGACCTTTAGGTCTCCCACAATTCGGAATTATATGAAAAACAGTAAAAATCTATCTCCTCCTGGGATTTTCGCGTCAAGTGCACAAAACTTTTTTCACATGAACTTTGGACCAATACGGTCAGATTGATCAACCAGATTTTTTTTAAAGTGAAATATAATTTTTTAATAATTCAACCAATATTGCGGTTTTATGCAAATTATTCTTCGGCCTCTAAATCATACATGCAAAGTTACACGTTCATGGCATTTGGCAAAGATGTGGAGGGTTAGTCAAAGTATCACTGAAACCAATTTTATTCCAATCGGCCAAAGGGGGGCGCTATACGAAGCGTCTGAAAATTCAAACTTCAAACGGGCACAAGTCATGACTCGTTTCGTTTGAAGACATGCAACTTGTTACACGCGTGCTTTGACTCAAGCGGAAGACATCTGTGTCGTTGTTAAGTAAGCTCCGCCCTTCGATTTTCCGCCACTTTGAGCAGTTTGTAAAACGCGTAAACCCGCTTTTATTCTGGAATTTTCGCGTCACGTGCACAAAACTTTTTTTACGTGAACTTTGGACCGATATCTAAAGATCTGTCAGATCGGATTTCTTTAACATTGAAACATGCTTTTTTAAATAATTCAAACAATATTGCATTTTTATGCAAATTATTCTTCTGCCTCTAAAACATACAAGCAAAGTCACATTTTCATGACAAAATAGTGTAGAGGGTTAGTTCAAATATCACTGAAACCAATCTTACCCCAAATGGCCAAAGGGGGGCGCTATATAATTTTGAGCAGTTTGTAAAACGCTTAAACCCGTTTTTATTCTAGGATTTTTTTTGCAATTTGCATGAAACATTCTACACGCAATATAAGGACCTTTATCTAACATGCCTATGAAGTGCACACAAAAAAATTATAAAATAATAATAATAAATATAGCTGCAAGCAGCGATAAAGTGTCCAAAGCCAAAAACACCTCAAATCATGAACACAGCCTGGGATGTGCGTGAAATCTTGCAAGCACATTCCCAATAGGTCAAGGAACAGATACCAACCTTCTCACATTGGCCTGTTATAGCGCCACCAGCGGGTCAACTTTTGCACAACACATTTTTGGAACAAAATGGACCAATCTTTGACGTCAGTAACGTCAAAGAGAGCACTGCCTGCGATCTTGACATTTTGTGCTTTTATAGCCATTGTTTTCCGGCTTGAAGCGAGCCCACAATTGTTTCGAAGGAACAATATTTTTCTAGTTTATCTATCAGTCAGTCAGTCAGTCAGTCAGACAGTAGACGGGAACTTCGGTTCCTTTCTACTCCTACATACTTAGTGAGAAAATGAAAATAAAAACATCAATGTGTTCAGTTTACAGTGGCGAAGTGCGCTATTATTTTTTATAGCAATCGGCCAAATGGTGGCGCTGTAGGAAGCCTTCGAAAGTGCGAACTTTGAACAGGTATAGCTCATGCTGTGTTTTAGGTACAGCCATGAAACCTGTATACACGTATGCGTCTCCTCATGCCGAACAACTTTTACCCTCTAACTTTTGACCTCTGACCTTTAGGTCTCCCACAATTCGGAATTATATGAAAAACAGTAAAAATCTATCTCCTCCTGGGATTTTCGCGTCAAGTGCACAAAACTTTTTTCACATGAACTTTGGACCAATACGGTCAGATTGATCAACCAGATTTTTTTTAAAGTGAAATATAATTTTTTAATGATTCAATCAATATTGCGGTTTTATGCTAATTATTCTTCGGCCTCTAAATCATACATGCAAAGCTACACTTTCATGGCATTTGGCAAAGATGTGGAGGGTTAGTCAAAGTATCACTGAAACCAATTTTATTCCAATCGGCCAAAGGGGGGCGCTATACGAAGCGTCTGAAAATTCAAACTTCAAACGGCCATAAGTCATGACTCGTTTCGTTTGAAGACATGCAACTTGTTACACGCGTGCTTTGACTCAAGCGGAAGACATCTGTGTCGTTGTTAAGTAAGCTCCGCCCTTCAATTTTCCGCCATTTTGAGCAGTTTGTAAAACGCGTAAACCCGCTTTTATTCTGGAATTTTCACGTCACGTGCACAAAACTTTTTTTACGTGAACTTTGGACCGATATCTAAAGATCTGTCAGATCGGATTTCTTTAACATTGAAACATGCTTTTTTAAATAATTCAAACAATATTGCATTTTTATGCAAATTATTCTTCTGCCTCTAAAACATACATGCAAAGTCACATTTTCATGACAAAATAGTGTAGAGGGTTAGTTCAAATATCACTGAAACCAATCTTACCCCAAATGGCCAAAGGGGGGCGCTATATAATTTTGAGCAGTTTGTAAAACGCTTAAACCCGTTTTTATTCTAGGATTTTTTTTGCAATTTGCATGAAACATTCTACACGCAATCTAAGGACCTTTATCTAACATGCCTATGAAGTGCACACAAAAAAATAATAAAATAATAATAATAAATATAGCTGCAAGCAGCGATAAAGTGTCCAAAGCCAAAAACACCTCAAATCATGAACACAGCCTGGGATGTGCGTGAAATCTTGCAAGCACATTCCCAATAGGTCAAGGAACAGATACCAACCTTCTCACATTGGCCTGTTATAGCGCCACCAGCGGGTCAACTTTTGCACAACACATTTTTGGAACAAAATGGACAAACCTTTACGTCAGTAACGTCAAAGAGAGCACTGCCTGCGATCTTGACATTTTGTGCTTTTATAGCCATTGTTTTCCGGCTTGAAGCGAGCCCACAATTGTTTCGAAGGAACAATATTTTTCTAGTTTATCTATCAACCAGAGCATATCAAGTTCTCCTCAATACTTTGTCCGCTTTCAACTCCTACATACTTAGTGAGAAAATGAAAATAAAAACATCAATGTGTTCAGCTTACTGTGGCGACGTGTGCTATTACTTTTTACAGCAATCGGCCAAATGGTGGCGCTGTAGGAAGCCTTCGAAAGTGCGAACTTTGAACAGGTATAGCTCAAGCTGTGTTTGAGGTACAGCCATGAAACCCGTATACACGTATGCGTCTCCTCATGCCGAACAACTTTTACCCTCTAACTTTTGACCTCTGACCTTTAGGTCTCCCACAATTCGGAATGATATGAAAAACAGTAAAAATCTATCTCCTCCTGGGATTTTCGCGTCAAGTGCACAAAACTTTTTTCACATGAACTTTGGACCAATACGGTCAGATTGATCAACCAGATTTTTTTCAAAGTGAAATATAATTTTTTAATAATTCAATCAATATTGCGGTTTTATGCAAATTATTCTTCGGCCTCTAAATCATACATGCAAAGTTACACGTTCATGGCATTTGGCAAAGATGTGGAGGGTTAGTCAAAGTATCACTGAAACCAATTTTATTCCAATCGGCCAAAGGGGGGCGCTATACGAAGCGTCTGAAAATTCAAACTTCAAACGGGCATAAGTCATGACTCGTTTCGTTTGAAGACATGCAACTTGTTACACGCGTGCTTTGACTCAAGCGGAAGACATCTGTGTCGTTGTTAAGTAAGCTCCGCCCTTCAATTTTCCGCCATTTTGAGCAGTTTGTAAAACGCGTAAACCCGCTTTTATTCTGGAATTTTCGCGTCACGTGCACAAAACTTTTTTTACGTGAACTTTGGACCGATATCTAAAGATCTGTCAGATCGGATTTCTTTAACATTGAAACATGCTTTTTTAAATAATTCAAACAATATTGCATTTTTATGCAAATTATTCTTCTGCCTCTAAAACATACATGCAAAGTCACATTTTCATGACAAAATAGTGTAGAGGGTTAGTTCAAATATCACTGAAACCAATCTTACCCCAAATGGCCAAAGGGGGGCGCTATATAATTTTGAGCAGTTTGTAAAACGCTTAAACCCGTTTTTATTCTAGGATTTTTTTTTGCAATTTGCATGAAACATTCTACACGCAATCTAAGGACCTTTATCTAACATGCCTATGAAGTGCACAAAAAAAATATATAAAATAATAATAATAAATATAGCTGCAAGCAGCGATAAAGTGGCCAAAGCCAAAAACACCTCAAATCATGAACACAGCCTGGGATGTGCGTGAAATCTTGCAAGCACATTCCCAATAGGTCAAGGAACAGATACTAACCTTCTCACATTGGCCTGTTATAGCGCCACCAGCGGGTCAACTTTTGCACAACACATTTTTGGAACAAAATGGACCAATCTTTGACGTCAGTAACGTCAAAGAGAGCACTGCCTGCGATCTTGACATTTTGTGCTTTTATAGCCATTGTTTTCTGGCTTGAAGCGAGCCCACAATTGTTTCGAAGGAACAATATTTTTCTAGTTGCAGTATGCAGCTGCCATACCCTGGGTCCAGGAGGGAAAATTACAAGTTACTTTTAAATATAAATCCATGAATGTCTCTTTGTCTATCTGTGCTGGTTATTATGTTGTTAAATTACAGTAAAATAACTACGAATGCAAAATTTAAGAAAATGGTCACTTTAACAAGGTATTATAATCATATTCTCCATACTTGTATTCTCCCCATTTTGCCAAAATGGTATATTCCCAGGTTCTGCAGGTCAGCTGCACAGGTGCAATTCATTATTGTTAATTGTGGCACGTAAAAATAGAATGTACTTCTTAAAATCAATCTATCATGCCTGTTGCTAAGGTATGGCAACATGACTGGTGTCTTCGCGCGCGTGCAAGACACCAGTCATGTTGCCATACCTTAGCTTTTTCTGAACTGACGCCACTGGTCTGAGCTCCTCCCAGTATCACAGCTGTGAGCCTAAAGACTGCCTTGCTGGCCAGAGAGTGAGAGACTATTTAACCCCAAGCTCATAACACGTCGCTCTGTGACGCGTTGTGAGCTTGGAGGTTTGCTGTTTTCGATATTTCCACCAAAAGGGACCTTTTAGGAGTTTCAGCCCCTGCCTCTCTAACATTCTCTGCATGTTTCTGATGAGTCCTCATGTGTATATTAGTCTTGTTCCTGGCAGCCCATGTCCAGTCATTGTTTGGAGTCACATCATGTTCAGTGTCATGTTTTGTGATTGTGACGTTTTCTCTGGTAATTTAATAAATCATCCAATGTTGGGTTTTGAACTCTGCCTGCCTTGCTGTCCTGCATTTGGGTCCTCTCCGCCACACCACCAGAGCGTGACAGAGCTTGTAGATCTGCTATTTTTAATAGCTATTTTATACATTTTTGAACAAAATTGGAATGGAACATTATGCACAATGAATACTTATACTTTTGGTACTTAAAAGGTTTCATGACATTTCTCTCTCTCTCTCTTTTAGGCTCAGAAAAGTGAAATGAGTGGCCATCTGTCTTTGATTACGATAAATGTATCCCTGCTGATTCCGGATCAATGGGGATACATTTATTGTAATTATATTTTTATCTTAGGAATGTGACAAATAGAACAAAAATATATAGGTATGATTGAACTCAAGTCTCATATGGCATGATAAAAAAAAAATGTCATTTTGGGGGTGAACAACTGCTTTAAGTCATGTGCTGCACACTTTTGTAGAAGCCGCAAGCACGTGCTTGTAGATAGTATAGGCTTACAAAAAAAAAAAAACATAATTCTTAAAATTGGCATCAAGTAGTGCGTGCGTGAGCAAAAAGTTTGGCAAAAACCCATTCACTTGAATGGAGCATAATCCTTTTACCAGCATGGGGGAGAACCTAACGGCCATTCATATATAGGAACTTTCTTTTGAAGTCTCTTCCTATAATCGCCTCAACTTGCAAGGCGGATACCGCAGGCTCTTGGTCCCTCCGTCCCTCCGTCCGCCTGCCTGCTCGTCTGTCTGCCTGACATGAGATGAGGAAAGCTTTTCCATTTGACCCACAGTGTTTGTCTTGTCGTCCCCCGGAGAGGCAGAGTGTCGTTCCATTGTGTCTGGAGACGGCATCCGTCACAGACATGTCCCATTCTCTACTCCATTACCTTCCCTCTGCTACAGGCCTTTGTGATGCTCTGACTGTCACTGCATTCATGCTAGGAAAACACTGTGTGTGTGTGTGTGTGTGTGTGTGTGTGTGTGTGTGTGTGTGTGTGTGTGTGTGTGTGTGTGTGTGTGTGTGTGTGTGTGTATGTGCGTGCGTGCGTGCGTGCGTGTGTGTGTGTGTTCATGTACTTGGCTGGCCCCCAAGGCTGTCATGAAAAGATCCCAGTTTTCACCGCGGCTGACACCTACAATAGCTCTGGGAACGACACTTGTCACGGTGTGTGTGTGTGTGTGTGTGTGTGTGTGTGTGTGTGTGTGTGTGTGTGTGTGTGTGTGTGTGTGTGTGTGTGTGTGTGTGCCTGCATGTGTCTGCGTGTGCATGTTTTGGACAAAATCTGTTGCAGTGGCAAAAAAAAAGTCTGTTTGAGACTAAATAGAAAATAGCGAACAATCTGCCGACCATGCAGCAGATATGGAGAGTTATTTTGTTTTGTATAGATGTATATTGGGCTGGTAGAGCGCCACCTTGAGGTCGTTCTCAACGGGCCTGAAAATGAAGGCCTGGCCCTAAGTGGGCCCTAACTAAGCCGGGCCCGACTAATTATCATACATTTTGGACCCTACCCTGCCCGAAAACGTTGGGTCAGGTAGGGTCGGGTTTGGGAAAAATGTTCTAAGAAACTCTATGAAAGAGTAAAAGTAATAAAATAAAACAATATATATGTATTTTTCGTTTTTCATTGAGCCCGAGGCCTGGCCAGTCCCAACTAATTAGCATCCATCCACTTTAGGCCCTAACTAAAGCCCCTTTTCCACTGGCCCAACTCCACACCACTCCACACCACACCGCCCACTTGTGTGAGGTTTTCCACTACAAGGTCCTGGGTAGAGTGGTGTGAAAGTGGTACTAAACGGGGTACTAAAAAGTATCCACTCTAGAGTAGGTCTGAGCTAGGCCACACAGGGCCAAACACATCATAACTGATCACTCACTCCCTTTTCATTTAGACCACCAGGATATAGTTGTAATACATGATAATAGATTATATTGTGTTATAAGTTATAACCACTATTATAATCTATTGTAGTATATTATAATTATCATAGTAATACATTAATACTTTATAATGTATTATAATCACAGTTATAATCCATTATAGTGCATTATAATTAGGATAGTTGTAATACAAATGTATTATGTATTATAATCACAGTTAAAAGGGTCAATTTGTTTCTTACCGATAGGGGTGCTTTTGTGTAATGGAAAATGTAGATATTTTTATGTGGTGCGGTGTGGTGTGGTGTAGTGTGGTGTGGTGTGGTGCTAAAACTGCAGTCGAAAAGGGGCTTTAACTGGCCCTAAATGCCGAGTTCAGGTAGGGTATGGTCGGGTTCAGGCAGAATTTGAGAAGTCACTAAGATGATATAAACGAGAGGTTTGAGAAGGTCTGAGCCAGGAGGAGGTGATGTAGGAGGAGCCACCTCGGAGGAAAGCCTGGTATTGGTTTTAAACGGGTCATGTGATCTGTTCTAGACGTGGCCTAAACCGGCAACAGGCAGCAGAAGAAGCAGCGTCGCTTTGTTTTCTTTAGTAAAAACGTTCTCTCCATAAATGGTTGCCAATATTGGAACCAGCTCCCTGCCTCAATTAGAGAGATCCCCACATTCTGTGCTTTTAAAGGGCAGTTGAAGCAATGGTTAAAACGCTCACAAACATGTAACCACCTATAAGAAAATAATTGATGCCTGTACGAATTAGCCTGTCAGGTTAGTCTTTCCCGTGACTTTGTCGCACTAGGCACTCTGTTGCGCCAAGCACCTTGTTTTTGTTGTGTTGTTGTTCGCCCCGTATTGTTCTGTTCTTTGTTTTTGTTAGTCTTGTTTTATTTCTTGTTTTATGTCCTGAGGACAACGGATGAAATTTAGCTTTAGCTAACCCCGGCTGGTTTACACTAAGATCTTTGTATGTATTCTTATGCAATATGTCAATATATCTGTGTCCATGGACTGGTACTGTCCAAATAAAGTAAAGTAAAGTAAAGTAAAGTAAAGTAAGTTTTGGTCCCACGGTTTGTTTCCCCAATCCCATTTAAATGCTTGTTAAGTGTAGTCTTGCCAGTTGCTACGAGTTGGACTAAAAGATGGATATACCAAAGACACTTTTCAAAAAATAAGCCAGACTACACCGCATCTGGGGATAGGCTCTAAAATGATGTCCTTGAACACCGGGAATTGTTTTGGGTCAAAACTGTTTCTGGTTTGGTTGTTCCGGCCAAAGTGCAATCCGTCTGATGATTAGTTACAACATGACGTAGGTTGCTTCTGCTCCCGACCGGATCACAAGCCCAAAATTGGAAGTGATCCCAGGCTATCCCAGAGGAGGAGCTAGATAGTAAGGGAAAGTTAGCCGAGTGTTAGACCAATCTGGGAACTAAATCTATATCAATATCTTTCTTCACAAATGTGTTCATAAAGGTGTCTACTATCACCTCGGAACTTTCTCAATCACAACTCCCTTCGGAAACTTTGTGGGAGCCAATCAAAGTTGGGGGTATCCCGAGGGCCTGGGATTAATGGGGGAAAAATAAAAGAATGGCCAATATGAGCGTATGATGTGTGTAATTAGGGTATCTTGGGGCTGCTGAATCCATTCCAACCATTAGTTATCAGTAAAAATGACTCCTTGGCCATAAAATAGGCCACACCTACCTTTGTGTGTCCACAAGACGTAATATTGGCAATAAAAAAAATGGTTGGAGACGGAGTAGGGTTTGAATTCATGAAAACTATTCAAGATCAGGCGGATAAGCACACATCATGACACACAGGATAACATGATACAATCTGACAAGGAACACTCAAACACAGGGTTTAAAACATAGGGACTAACAGGACACAAGTGAACTTGAATGACATGATTGGCTAAGCCTTGGCCGATTAGGCCTATTTTATGGCCAAGGAGTGATTTAAACTGAAAACTAATGGTTGGAATGGATTCAGCCGCCCAAAAATACCCTAATTACACACCTCATATGCTCATATTGGCCATTTTTTTCATTTTATCCCCTTTAATCCCAGGCCCAGGTGTCCCAATACCCCCAACTTTGATTGGCTCCTACAAAGTTCCCCAAGGGAGTTGTGATTGAGAAAGTTCCGAGGTGATAGTAGACACCTTTATGAACACATTTGTGAAGAAAGATATTGATTTAGATTTAGTTCCCAGATTGGTCTAACACTCGGCTAACTTTCCCTTACTAAGAGGAGGAGGTGTAGGATGGAGCAGTGTAATATCCCAAAGGAGAAGCTAGTTAAGGAACGCTGTGGCTAGAAGGAGACGATGTGGGAGGAAGTGTGCCGATCCAGCAGCGTTGGACTCACTCTGAACCCTGAATCGATTCTTCACAGCTGCTTCTTCCAGGTTGTTCAAAGCCCAGGACAAAATAAGCAACACGCAGAGATACCAGAGCACAATGGAGCTGGGAACACTGAACCGCTCCACCACTTGTATGGAGATTATATGGAGGTTGGAGGAAATAACATAAGCTCTGAATCACCTACTCTGTGTGTGTGTGTGTGCGTGCGTGCGTGCGTGCGTGCGTGCGTGCGTGCGTGCGTGCGTGCGTGCGTGCGTGCGTGAGTGAGTGCGTGTTTGTGTTACTGTACTTGTGAGGATAGTGGGATTTGAGAATTGCACGTTGTTGTAAGGAAGTAAAAGTCCAGAATTCAAAGATCACATGAGTACAAGTACAAAGGCATCGCTATCAAAATGTGCTTGTACCGAAAGTAGAACATACTCAACCTTCAGAAATGTCCCATTTCCCAAGTTTTCAAATGAACAACAATCTTGAAAATAGCAGATCTTGAATATAACGTTTTTGCTTGTAGATCGTCTATTTTCAAATGGGCGATGTTGCTCAATTCTGGGGTGCGTATAGGTTTTGAGTTTATTTTTTTACAGGGCCCATGCAGTCCCGAATGGCAGCCACATACCATTGTTCCCTATTGAGCTTGGCACATTTCCTGGGGCAAGCTGCCCAGATCACACATGTAAGTAAGTAAGTAAGTAAACTTTATTTATATAGCACTTCTCACAGAGAAAACTCACAAAGTGCTTTACCATACAATAAGAATACAACAATGAAAGTTACTAAACAATAGAAATCAACACAAAACAGACATAATACAAGAAGAAAAAAAAAATCAATACCCAAAGTCAGCAAAAGCATTCCTAAACTGAAGGGTTTTTAATTGGTTCTTGAAGATACCCACAGACGCTGCAGCTCTCAGATCCTGCGGAAGGGCATTCCAGAGACTGGGAGCTACAGCCTGGAAGGTTCTGTCACCTTTAGTGACATAGGTGGTATGAGGGACGGTCAGTAGACCTTGGTTGGCTGACCTCAGGGTCCTACTAGGCTCGTACCAATCAAGCAAGTCAGTTAAATAAGCTGGTGCTTGACCATGCATGGCTCTATAAGTTAATACCAGGACCTTAAACCGAATCCTGAACACAATTGGAAGCCAATGGAGGGAGGCTAGGACTGGGGTTATGTGACATCTACGACTGGACCATGTCACATGTGTCTTCTTATTGTTTCACTCTCAAAAAGCGCCTGCAATGCAGTGCATTTGAAATGACATCGCAGTGCACATCATGGGGTGATCACTGCTTGCCTCCTGTCAATTGTTTTATTTTAATTTTTGTTTATTTTTCTGTTTATTTATTTGCTGAGTGAGGTCAGCAGACACAGTGACGTGAGTGAGATGGAAAAAAAACTGGGTGAAATGTGCCAATCTCAACAGGAAACAACTGTAAGTGCTCCTTTAGCGCAGTTTTGAAGGAGGCTAAGATTCACACTTCTTTATGACTGTTGGGGCGTTCCACATTTTTTGTTTTGTGAACACATTCAATCCCTTGTTTGAGCCAAATGTGGGTTGTGCATGAGACAACAGAGACTGACACAATATGGGCATTCTCAGATATATGGGCTAAATATTGATGACATCAGGGATCTCCATATATGGGCATAATAGGGACAAGGACAGAATTAATTTGCAAGTCTGGTTGCTATGATGACGAGAGTCACACTTGCAAATTAATTCTGTCTTGGCCATATGTGGAGCATGACATGAGGTGTGACTGAATGAGTGACTGAATGACGCACATGAGCTTCAGGTTTTCATAGTAAATGCGACCTACGGTAGGAATTGATTCAGATTATGTGGGGAACAAAACATTGAGATGCCAACCCAAACCAACCACCAGAAACACATTTTTATATATATTATGCCTGATTTACACAATCATAATTGTGCACTGGTCTGGCACCGCCTATAAAAAGGGGCATAGTTCTGCCGATTTAAAATGACTCCAATACGGAAGTAAAACTTCCTATGATTGGCCGCTAGTTGCGTTGTTCCCCCCCCCCCCCCCCCCCCCGGCCGATCGCAAAAAGAATTGTTCTCCATTGGATCCCATTCATTTTCCCCTTTCGTGTTCTAACCTCTTAATTAACATTTTCATGAATACTTTATGGTTCCTATCGCTAGTTAAAAATTGCCTTTCAATCACCATCATATGCATTTTGTCGAAATTTGGTCCAAATTATTTTAAAATAAATGATAAAGTTGTGGGGGGCGTGGCCAACTAAACTGATACTAGCCGGCTGTGTTCTTCTTCGTGTGCTGTATTTCGGGAGGCTCCGACCACATTCTCCCATGTATCCCTGCGGTTGCACGTGACCGTTGGCAGCCAATAGCATCCTTTGGTGCCTTTACAATCTATGATGGCAACACCCATGCCAAGGACCCATATTGTGTCATTTGCGCTGCATAGAAACCAATTGCTTCGCTTTGTCCATATATTTTATACAGTCTATGCCTATAAATCCTAACCGCGCGCATGGCCACGTAGACTGACTGCATCGCAGCACGCCGTATTGTGGGCTTGTAGATCTGAGATTTCTTTCAGCTCTAGGCCCATAGGTTAATAGAACAAATGGCATTTGCCTTGAATTGTTGACGTCTGAAGAATAGCAATACAAACCTGTGCGTGCCTGCATGCGTGTGTGTGTGTGCCTGCGTGCATGTGTGTGTGTGTGCCTGCGTGCCTGCCTGCGTGTGCGTGCAGCATGCTCTGCAGGCTGTTGTGACAGATCACAGTACATCAGAGGTAAATAAATGCGAGGGAGAAGAGAAGAGCACAGACTGTTTGGAAAAGATCACATTCTGCCCTCAGCCTGAATGTCAGCATGTCAGAGAGAGAGAGAGAGAGAGAGAGAGAGAGGGAGAGGCAGAGGGAGAGGGAGAGGGATGGAGGGAGAGAGAGAGGGAGAGAGATGGAGAGAGAGATTGCCCATATACGGGCGAAGGCCATAACTTAGATGAGAGAGATATCCCGTAATGAGAAAAAGAGAGGAATGCTTGGAATGGAGGTGTAGACAGGGGTGTCACAAGGGGGGGAGTGGGACTGAGTTAGGTGTAGGGGCCTTCATTATTTAGCTATTGAAAAATAGCAGATATACAAGCTCACAGCGCGGCACCGAGTGCCGTGCTGTGAGCTTGTAGATCTGCTATTTTTGAAAAGTCGTGAAAATGTGTGCAAATCTTTGTACGTCTGTATTTTTTTAAGCAAACATTTGTAAATAAGATTTTGCTCCTGGGGGGGGGGGGGGGGGGGGGGTCCTTGGAACTGAATATTTTGAGATGGGGGTCCGTGGTCATTTTGGGGGTCCTTCACATGAAAATATTTGAGCACCACTGACATAGAAACATAGGTTTTTCAAAAAAAAAAAAAAAATTAAACCTCGGTTCAAAGTGGAGCGGTGAATCTGAGCAGCTATACCCTGTGTGTGTGTGTGTGTGTGTGTGTGTGTGTGTGTGTGTGTGTGTGTGTGTGTGTGTGTGTGTGTGTGTGTGTGTGTGTGTGTGTGTGTGTGTGTGTGTGTGTGTGTCTAGTCTGCACAATAGTGCCCTTCTCAATATGTTCCTGTTTGTCAGAACAGTACAGTACTGTACCTTACTGTACTGTACCTTAATGTAGTGTACCTCACTGTACAAGTCAATTGTTTAAGAAGCACTATGTGTTCTAGATCTACGTTTTTGATTCTGTGTTTTATATCTGTTTTTGATTCTATGTGTTCTATATCTATGTTTTTGATTTTATATGTTCTATACTATGTTTTTGATTCTGTGTTCTAGGACTATGTTTTTGATTCTATGTGTTCTAGATCTATGTTTTTGATTCTATATGTTTTTGATTCTATGTGTTCTAGAACTATGTTTTTGATTCTATATGTTTTTGATTCTATGTGTTCTAGGCCTGTTTCGAAGGCTTTGCACATCCTCTGGCTTGTTACCTTCTAAGTTGGTATAACACATGGATTCCCAAATATGGAGATTAATATCATCACACAGAACTCCATATATGGAGCTGGCTGAACCTCCACGTCTGACATCACAGACTCCAAATATGGATATAGCTGAGTCACTCTGACATCATAAGAAGGACTCGACCCACTCAGCGAAGGGTATATAAAGGCCCGCATTCCACGGGCAGATCCAACATCGCTCCCCAGGATCTCCCAACAGGACTCCTCTCAGCACCGGACACCACCGGACAACAGGACAAGACACCGGACACTGAACAATAGGACACAGGACATCGGACAATGGACAACGCAGTGAATCCTTGTACCCGGGGCCCAGAATGTGGTGTGACACGCCTGGGTGTAGGAATGAACACTCAGCTCTATTCTGAAGACAGACGGTGAAACGCAGGTCATTATAGAAGAAAGATTATCATTGGTTAAAGAAAATAAGTGTTTTTATACACACAGCTATGACTCACCTCTGGGACAACTCCATAAGCCCCTTTTACACTGACATGGCCCAACACCACACCACACCACACCACACCACACCACACCACACCACACCACACCACACCACACCACTTCCCACCGCCCACTTGTGCCAGGTTTTCCACTACAAGGCTCTGGGTAGAGTGGTGTGAAAGTGGTGCTAAACGTGGTATTAAAAGTATCCACTCCAGATTAGGTCTGAGCTAGGCCAAACAGGGCCAAACACTTCATAATGACTGATCACTCACTCACTGACTTTTCATTTAGACCACCAGGATATAGTTGTAATACATGATAATAGATTCTATTGTGTTATAACCACTATTATAATCAATTATAGTGTATTATAGTTATCAAAGTAATACATTATTACGTTATAGTGTATTATATTCACAGTTATAATCCATTATAGTGTATTACAGTAGTTGTAATACAAATTTATATTGTATTATAATCACTGTTAAAAGAGTATTTTTTTTTCTTACTGATAGAGGTACTTTTGTGAAATGGAAAATGACGATATTTGTATGTGTGGTGCGGTGTAGTTTTGTGTAGTGTGGTGCTAACGCTGCTGTTGAAAAGGGGCTATATAAGACATCAAAGGAGGCTTGAGCCCCTTCCCATTTATCCGTCTGTAAAAAGTGCCCTCTCCAGACCATGAATGCAGTTTTTTTACTATGGTGGAATAAATGCAAAACACCCTCTTTCCATGCCATACGTGAAGGCAGCATTCAAGACTCTGTGCCGCGCTGTGAGCTTATCTGATATTTTTCAATAGCTAAATAATTACAGGTGTTAACCCTTTGAAGGTCGCACCAAGAAAGAAGCTGTCAAAAAAGTATTTCTTTGCATTTTCTATTCCCTTTAGGCATTAATAACAACAATTTCTCCAGTTGATTACTTACATTAAAACAAACAAAAAAATTATTACAAGTTTTCTGAAACTTTATTTTTAAATATGCAAATTATGCATTATATGCGCAAAAATGCCTAATTTTCATGTATTATTATATCTGAAGATTGGATAATGGCAAATTCAAAAATATTGTTTCATTTTCTTGACATATTAGTGACAAAACAAATATCAGATGATGAACTTTAGATAATATGTTGAACTTTGATAATTAGGGTTGAATAGGTGATGTATGTTGATTGGACACTACTCTTTTACCACTAACAGACATCTCAACCGTTTGGTCGAGCATATTTTTTAAACAAGAATAAAATCTTACTTTTAGAACTATTTCAGCATATATTATAATGACAAAACATTCAATGTATCATAATAACAACAATGAATGAGTAGAAGTTGTAATTATTCATAGTAAATAGTATGTTTTTAACACTTTAGTTTTACTTGCACTACCTTTACCATCAACGGACACATCTACCGTTTGGTAAAGCATGTTTTCAAAAAATTATTTGACCATTATTAGATTTATTTTTATTGCATTTTGTTACATATGCATGTTCCGTAATATTTCTGAGATGATAATATGTAAAAAATAATCCTCCTAGCTTTGAAATTCCCGCAGGAGAGAGCCAAGCTGTCAGGAGTGTTTTTCTTGTGTCAGATTTCCGCTGTGTCACATGACTTGGAAAGCATGGTGTTTGAAGTCACTGCACCCTCAGGTGGATATTATTGGCCATCAAACACCTCAACCAAATGGTAGAGATGGCTGAATGATGTTGAGTTAATTTCAGCATTGTTTTCAATGAGAAACATGGACTTAAAATGTGCTCTACCATTTGGTTGAGAAAACCATCAAGGGTTAATGGCTCTCAATGGAAGGGTGTTTGTTCAGTATTCATTGTTGTGTATTCATGGTTCGCATCGATGCGTCGCTGCAATCACTGATTGCGTATGGATTTAGCATTGACGTCTGCCTGGCTTAATCCATTTAGGCCTAGAATTATTGAATGCTTTAACCAGTGAAAAATAGCAGATATACAAGCTCACAGCGCGGCACCGAGTGCCGCGCTGCGAGCTTGTATATCTGCTATTTTTGTAAAAGTCGTGAAAATGTGTGCAAATCTTTGAATATTATGTATTTTCAAAGCGAACGTTTGTAACTCAATTTTTGCTTCTGGGGGGTCCCTGGAACTAGATATTTTGAGTTGGGGGTCCGTGGCCAAATACATATCATTTTGGGGGTCCTTCACATGAAAAGGTTTGAGGCATGGTAGTCTCTTTTCTTTGACGATGGCTGGCCAGATTGCTGACATAGAAACATGGGTTTTTCAAAAAACCTTAGAAGGATTCAAAAGACACTTATAGAATCGGGTCAAAATTCTAATTTTCACGATTTTTCAAAAATAGCAGATCTACAAGCTCGCAGCGCGGCACTCGGTGCCGCGCTGTGAGCTTGTATATCTGCTATTTTTCAATAGTTAAAGCATATAAAATAATGATACACAATAATGTGTACCCCATTCTGCCTGGCTTAATGGAGGCTCGCAGGCTAATGCTGAACGCCTCTCTCCTGGGCTTACAGTCTGTTGACTCACAAATGATTGAATGCAAGATGAAAACCGCCAGGCTATTATAACTCCACAGCTGGACCCACCTGCCCATAAATATTATTCTTGCTTTTTTTCTTTTTTCTTTTTTTTTATCCCACGATTTTTGTAACCCCTTTTTTTTCACTCATTGCCTAAAGCTGTAATCCTGGGCTCTGCTCTCCCTCTGCCAACCTGCTGGGAGAGCCTCGAACTGAGCTCATTCTTCCTTCAGTGCATGAGGAGTGAGCAGGCCGCTTCTTATCACCTGACCGGGGGGGGGGGGGGGGGGGGAGGAACACGTTATTCCAACCAGTTCCTTTCCCCTCCATTTTTTTTATTTTTATTCTCACTTCTTTGCAATGAATGAATGAATGAACAGTCCAGTAAAAAAAACAGAGTGGATACGATGGGCTTCATAACAATAAGAATAAAAGAAGGTTTCTGTTCACCTGCGTTTGTCTTTAATAGTCTTTTAGAAAACGCTACACCATGGGATGTAAAACTGTACTGAATGTGTGTGTGTGTGTGTGTGCGTGCGTGCGTGCGTGCGTGCGTGCGTGCGTGCGTGCGTGAGTGCGTGCGTGCGTGCATGTGTGTGTAGCATAAGTGAGAGGAGGCAACAAGACGGGTTATTACTGCTACAGAATGCGTGTCACACAGTGTTTATCTCACAGACAGACAGACAGACAGACAGACAGACAGACAGTCCCCTATAGAGCAGGGGTTCCCAAACTTTTTTCTCTCAGGGCACCCCATAATTTTTTTGTTTTAATCCGAGGCACCCCTACATTATAATTTTCACTCCTAGCACCTTATATTTATAGCGTTGTCGGGTGGAAACCTTGTATGTCCAAAACCGTTCGTTTTGTATTTATCATCTAAAAAATGTACTAAACTGGTCAAAACAGCCGATCTACAAGCACACAATGCGAGGCGTTGTGTGCTTGTAGATCGGCTGTTTTCACTAGTTTTGTGCGACGGTCTTGTATGATGAAGCAGGGCTTTGCTTTGCCAAAAGACGTACACATTTGAAACTTGGAAATACAAGGTTTCTGCCCGACAGTGATGATATTGCGATTACAGTGATGCCCGATACAGTGATGATATTACTGATTATGTTGCGAGGAAAACGTTGAGATAATAGCCATTTTGGTTAGAACTGACTGAAAATAACTTTGTACTTCAAGTTTAAAATGATACTAAATATTTTTGCAAGTGTCCAAATAAGTTCCAAATATTATCAAATTATCTCGCTGCACCCCTGGACTGCCATCACGGCACCCCAGGGTGCCCCGTCACCCACTTTGAAAACCCCTGCCCTAGAGCAGTGGTTCAACCTTTTCAGGCCAGCGCCCCCAAAATAAGCGATTCGATACGCATCACGATACATGGTTGACGATACGATACATGGATGATATTGGTTCATTCATGGCGATACCATTCCATTCAATGATTTAAAATCGATATAGTAACTATTTAGCAAAGACATTAAATCTTTGTGAAAAGTGTGGATGGCGCAGGTTTTTAAGGGAAACATGTACAAGTGATTATCTGGCAAATACATGGACTTTGTATTTGAACACATATTGACAAACCTGCACCTTGACATGAACCCAGAGATTACACACATTTATCCATAGAGCAGTGTAGCTGTATGGAATGGAAAAGTAATGAAACCCCTCCTTTTCATGTTTTCTTCTTAAAAATGCTAAATACAAGGCACAAGTAGGTAGTATCGATACAATCAATTATTTGCACTTCTGATTCGATACGATACAAAGTCAAACGATACGATTCAATATTAGCTGTTTTCATACTTCGATTTATTTTTAAATTAAAAGCGATATTTCAATGCAGTTACTATATCGTTACACCCCTATGAAATACTGTTTTCTGGGTCACAGAAAATGTTTCACTTTATTTGTTGTTCATCTGTGTTTTCGTTTTTTCCTCCCACGCCGACACGGAGGAAATCATTATATTCGGGGCCCGGAGCCAGAATGGCCTCCCAGTTGCACTGCTCTGCCTTCACTCACAGAGGGCTGTCTGGAAGCTGTCCATCTGCAGTGTATAATACTGTAGCTGTGGGTCTGCATCTCATCCATGCCTTGTAGCGTTTCGTCGATGTCGGGTGCAAACCGTGTATGTCCAAAACTGTTCCTTTTGTATTTATCATTTTAAAAATGATTTAAAGGAGTAGTTCACCCCAAAATGACGTTTTTTTCTATTGATTACTCATGGCATAGAGACTTGAGTTCAATAATATTTGTTTGTGTTTTTTTTCCGCATTCCTGAGACAAAGATGTGATTATAGCAAATTTCCCCCCACTGATTCCAGATGGGGACCCAAATGCCATTTGATTATAGGGTTACTATAATAACATTTCTGTCTTAGGAATGTGTTAAAAAAAAACACATATTATTGAACTAAAGTCTCCATGGCGTAAGTAATCAATAGAAAGAAAGTCATTTTGGGGGCGAACTACTCCTTTAAACTAGTGAAAATAGCCGATCTACAAGCACAGAACGCCTCGCATCGCGAGGCGTTCTGTGCTTGTAGATCGGCTGTTTTCACTACTTTTGTGCGACGGCCTTGTATGACGAAGGGCGATTTTAGTTTACGAAAAACATTGAAACTTGGAGATACGAGGTACTGCCCTAGACTACGGTGAGTGTTTGTACGTCTCACCAGATCCTCCTGCCTGCTGTGTAAATAAATAAATCCCGGCGTGCGCTCTTGGGTTGTTAAAGGAAGAAAATAAAATAAGAAACTCCAGCGTCAATACTGTAGGTTTGTAGACTGCAGGGAAACTAGCTAGACACAGACATGTCAGGACATGTGTTTTATCACTGAACACATACAGAGCAGAAAGGAGTGGAGTGAGTACTGTTGATTTTGACAGCACATTTTGATCTATTTTTTTGTCTCTTGAATACATTTTAATTTAGTTTAGTCTAATTTTAGTCGACTAGATCCACTGTTGATTTAGTCGAGTAAAATCAAGGTGTGATGGCGTTGTAGCAGGCCTGGATTTATATGACATGAGGCCCCTGGGCAAGGGGAAATAAAGAGGCCCTCGTGCTCACGCAAAAATTCCACCTCCGGTCCACCTGACCACACCGTGAACTCACCTCCGGACCGGCCCGTGACTGTGTATCCTCATTGGCTCATTGGAAGGGTCTAAAGCGGATACAGAAGTGGGGTGTGTGTGCATGTGTGTAGCCTATGTGTGTGGAAAGTACCGGATACATTGAGTGGGCGGGCTTTAGACTGCACTAAGCTTTCAGAGCAGCTACATGCGTTGTAGTACTTGATTTTACACTCGGTTGCACGCTGAAATTAGCCGATCTACAAGCTCACAACGTGAGATGCAACATAAAATGATTTTTCATTTAGTTCTATTGCATCTCCTCTCCCCTATCCCTCGCTAACATTTTAGTTTAGTTTTTATTTGTTGACGAAATTATCAGTGTAGCCTATTTAGTCATGGATTTAGTCATCATAGCTTAGTTTTAATTTAGTTTGTCTGTGAAAAAAGGTAGTCAACGAACATTTAGTCGACAAAAATCAACAATGGTGAACAGCATTCAGCATGGTGAAAGCCCGTTTTGGCGACGTAGCGATAAGGTAAGTGGACTAACCGGGGCAAATGTACTAACGAGGTCTCCTACCGTACTGATAGGGCGACATGCAAATTTCCATTCACGCTTTTCTGCCGTGCCGATAAGGCGAAAAAATAACTGATTTGCAAGCTTACTGTCTGATAGTACAGTATAGGATTCCTTATAGCACGGCTGTTATGTTTCAGGGAAAAATGAATCCTGTGGTTAAAAAGAACATCTGCAAGCTAGCATCCTGTTAGATCTGTTCTTGTTAAGCATGCGCCACTGCATATAAAGTTATGGCTCACACGCATATGCCTATGCTAGATTCAACATTTGGGACTTGGGAGTAGGCCTATGCATTATTTTATTGTTTTTATTTAGGTTATTTATTAATTTAGCTTCACATTTCCAACCTGATAAGGATAGGAAATATATTTATGGACCCGTTGCTTGTAAAGAAAGAAAGAGACAGAGAGAGAGATTATTTGATGTGGAAACGGTGACGCTTATTGGGCTGTTTTTATTTGGCCACGCGTTCTTGGGCTATTTATTGTTAGATGAATCAAGTAGGCTTAATAGCCTATATATATATTGTATTTGTGAGAGAGAGAGAGAGAGAGAGAGAGAGAGAGAGAGAGAGAGAGAGAGAGAGAGAGTCGTCCATTGCTAATTGCTGCCTGAAGGCTGTTAGTACACTTGTATTTCGCCTTATCGCTCCGTCACCTTAACGCTACGTCGCAAAACGGGACGTGCCCGTTCAGCATTACCTTCAGTCTATACTGATGGGTTTATTTTTGTCCATGCCAAACTTTACAGTATCACCCGTATTGCTTCCAAGATCATCAGACTTCCCACACCCACACTTGCTGATATGAACAATAAGGCCATCATCACACGCTTAGCACTTTGAATAACAAACGACACTGATAATCCTCTGCGTCGCTACTTCCAAGATCACCTCATGCCATCAGGGTGAAGATACAGAACCCTGAAGTGGCACAAGGTTGGTTTAAACAAACTGCCCCGTCGATAGCATGGTTTTCTGTCTACAGTGGGGAACTCATCTTTTGTCTTTGTGTTTTGTGCATAGAGTATATATAAAATAGAGAGCGGACGAGCCCCGCCCCCACTATCATTTCAATGCAAGTGCTCAGTGGCGTTTTGAAGCAACGGCTACGTGCTAGCATGTAGCTAATCCAGGTGCATTCTGGGGGAAATTGGCCACTATTCGAGACCACAAATGACGTCACGCTGCTCTCCGCTCACAGTCTGGAGTGGAGGGGGCGGGGCCAAAATGCGCGTTTAGGCTGCAGTTCCAACTTTGGCCACCATCGGGGCTGCTTCAAATCTAGCCCTGGGTTCTGGGGGCTTGGTTTTGTGTCATATATATGACCGATGGTGGAGAAAAGGTCCACAATTTGGTCTTTTTTCAGCTTTTTGCAGATCATGAATGTACAGAATATAAGCTTTCAAATGACGTGTCATTCCTTGCAATCGGAATATATTTGAAGAAGATCTGCTTATTTGAATGTAGTTAAAGGTGATACACCGTGAAATTTCACTTTTCCTATTTTAAAACCTTTTTTTGGGGTCCCACTAGCACCTTCTATCCTCACAAAGTCCCATTTCAGACCGATGTGTCTTTCTCTGGTTTTGAGAAGGCGAAGGTTAAAAGTATCCCACGGGTTCTCAAAACAGGCTGTTCAGATTTGCTGCCGATTGTGACGTCATCTGCCGATTCACCGATTGTGACGTCATCACAAAAAAAACAAAAAAAATGTTTTTTTTTTTTTCAAAACATTTTTTTTTCAAAAGGATTTTGGGGGGGGTGGCGCAGTTCAGGCCAAAGGTGGTACTGCAGCTGAAATGCTCTGAGAGCCATTCAAAAATGAGAGAGGCTCTCTATTCAGGAGTGGTAATCTAGCCTCAAACCTTTTGAAAAACGTTTTTGGGACATAAACAATATGACATAAATACTTTTTAAATGCATGGTGTATCACCTTTAAACCTCGAACCAAGAATCTGAGTAAAGGCCTCTCAAAGTTTGTCTGGCAGTCAGGTAAGGGGTGTGAACAATGGATTGTTAACACCACCCCTCACCTTCCCTAACCTATTGGTGGTGTTCTGCAGCTGAAACCTGAGAGCAACAACCGCACATTAGCCAACAGAAACTGCAGATGTACCGGTAAGTGTTGGCTTGCACATGTTAATGTGTGTCTCCACCCCCCAGAGGGGTGTAGAGAAACACAAAAACACAGCTCTGTTTACAAACTAATTTAAGCTGTTTAATGATTCTAAAATGGATATCTGTTGCAATGAGAAGGTTCTCAAACATACACTCCTAGATAATATGGGAAAAAAGGATAAACACCTAAAAATCCAAAATCAAACCTATTTAGTTAATTTGCTGGACTCTACTATTGCCTACTTATGGACATTTTCTCCAGCCTCAGTCACATATGGTTGTTTTCCAACAGACTCGTGGAGATAAATATCCCTTCGGCCTTCGGGGACGATAAACATTATTATCGTGCACCTCTGTAGCGTGATATACTAGACACCCTCGAGGCTGTCTGTCTGTCTGTCTGTCTGTCTGTCTGTCTGTCTGTCTGTCTGTCTGTCTGTCTGTCTGTCTGTCACTCTCACTCCCCAAGCGAACAGCTGCGGCCCGCGATGAAAGACAAGGCACTGAGCCCTGTTTCATGTATACTGGTATTGGTTCCTTTAAAACTCTAAATGTGAACTCTGATCTTGAAAATTAGAGAGAGGGCCATCCTGCAATTATAAGAAATTTATAACATTTTTGGCAAAGTCTGGCTGAAGGAAATGATTTGACATCCAATTTGTGGATATCTGCCAGAAAGTTGACTAGAAGGGGAGCGGTCGAGTTGTTGGGCCTCACTGGGAGACATAATCAACTGCATACCATCTTCACAACAATACGAGCCTTACGTATAATGTCCCCGGGTTATGTTCCCTGCTTGCAAACCCAAGCCTAACCTTAACCTTAGTAAAAATGATGCCTAAGACCTAAAAACTATGCCTAAACCTAAACCCTAACACTAAACCTATAACTGTAGAAAATATATAGGGTAATACCTAACTAAATATGGCCAAGCAGCATTATGATAAGAACCAGGCCAGATCACAGCCCATATGGAGATGATCTTGACGTCATTACCAGGACGTCATATGGAATGTTAGTTGAAATATGAGCATGTAAAGTTATATTCTAGGACATATCTGTTATGATATTTATCTGGCCTCGATCGGAACCCTCTCTAATTAATCCAGGACGTCCCTTCTCAGTCTGGAGACCCGTGACAAAGCAGGTGAAAACCGGCACAGCTGCGCGGTGTTCGCCTCGAAGCAATTATTTCTGACATTGAAGGTAAGGGCCACCAGATGGCCCGCTGTGCCTGATGTGTGAGAAAAAGGAAAATGAGACAATTAAAACCCTTTCAGCCCATCAGGCAGACGCTGGAGTGATCCCCACACGGCGGTCACGTGTGTTCGGTAACGTGGGAAACGTTACCGGTGTCATTGAGCCAAAGGTCAAACTAATAAAGGACCGGCGCTCGCTCTGCAGCCTTAATAGGCCAGTCAATCTAAGGTTTGACCCAAAAGAAATTGCAATAGTAATGGTTCAGGTTTTTTTTATGATCCTTAGGTTCATCCAAATAACATATTAAAAGTTGTGAATTATATATTTAGTGGATCGAGGTGAATTCAGGGGGTTCAAATTTGGGTCCATTCACGTACTATACAGGGGGGAAAAAAAACCAATTAATCTTCTTTAAGTAGCGTGTGAGGGGTCTAAAGTACCATGCATAGTAATACATAAGAACCGCAGGAATACACAAGAAACGGAGGGGGAGAGTAATTTAATCCGGTCTCTCCGTAGCTCCGGACGTAATTGTCTCTCTCCGTAACCTTACGGACAACACTCAACCTGACGGATTGAAACCGATAAAAACGTACGTACACATGAACTACCCGTGGCGAACTTGTGTCAACCGTGGGGGCAGTAGAGGGAGAAATATTTCGTCTTTTTTTCTTGTATCCATTTCGTAGGAGGAAGTAAAAAGGAAAATCACAAAGTTAGTAACCAACACGCTGAACAGTGAACAGGCCAGGATGCAGACCCGCATGCCAGTTTATCAGCGCTCTCTGCCAGCTGAGCTCTCTCGAATATGCGCCTCTCTCCACTCCCGTGCACGTGATTTTTGCGGGTTTTGGGGTGTTTTTAGTCGGTTTTGGGTCAGTTTGGGTGGCTCATTAATTGTCGGCGGCGCCCCCCTTGAGATTGTGCTCTAGGCGGTCGCAACGGCACGTGTCCACGCTCATCCATTCTCCAGTCCTTTTTAGATTATACCCAGACAGCACAGTGACTAGCGCCGATGGTAGAGTGTCGTTCAATCCGAGTGTATCCTCCAAGGGTGTCTATAAACCTCTCTGTCAACAATGTAGGCGCTATGTAGCATTTGCTCATTGGGAAGATGCATTTGGGTGCCATCTAGTGGATATAGTATGTACATATAGGCTTTATTGAACCCTGTAACACAGAGACCGTACGGTACTATGCATATTGACGCAATTACCGTACGTGCTGTCTCACCCCCAAACGTACACAAAATCAACCATACGTAACTATAAATGGCCCTTAACTAGGGTTTTTTTCATGATCCTGAATCCATTGCAAGCATTTATTTTGCACAAAAAACATTCGTTGGGTTAAAAACTGACACCACAGGCCATTTTTGAGCTTAGATTGACTGGCCTATAACGGTCAATCCCACCGTTTCCACCGCTCGCCACAGCAGGGACGTGCAGAGAATGTTAGAGTCTCTCAGAGAGGCAGGGGCTGACGTTTCTAAAAGGGCCTTTTGGTGGAAATATCGAAAACAGCAGACCTCCAAGCTCACAACTCGTCGGCTGTTTTCGGTGCGTGATACCAGGGGAAATCTCGCTCTTTCGATGTGTCATTCTTTTCGATAACCAGCGTCGGCAGTTTAGCTACTCACCCGCGTCACGATTACTGAGGTTAGGGTTTGATTTAGGTTTAGGCATAGAGGTTAACATTCACCCATGTAAAAGAACCGTCGAACAGATGCTAATGAATAATGAATACCTACTCCTCCCGCGGGGGAAATTCAGATATCGCAGCCCAACCCAACTGCTTTTTTTTTAATCAGCTTTGACCCAGCTGAACTCAACCCAGTGATGCCCACAAGGAGCGCAAGGGGGAAGGGGAGCAGTGGTAGCTGGAGTGGGGAATCATACCTGCGACCTCTGGGGCCTCCGGAGTCCTAGGTATGGACACTAACCACTCAGCCACCACTGCTCTAATGTTATTATGTTATTGCTATGTCGAAATATTGATACGATCCCCTGATACCTACACTAGACTAAGCATAATCAAGTGAATACTGGAGATGTGGCGTAACGGCATGGATTTCTACACAGAGAGGGCAATTCTTTCAATATAAGACGCTGCGTTCAAGTTCAGGAGAGTTTGGACAAGGCAATTCTCTTGAATGCTGCCTTCAGGTATGGCATGGAAAGAGCTGGCATTTGCATTTCTTTCACCATAGTGAAAACTGCATTCATGGTCTGGAGAGAGGACACTTTTTACAGACGGAAAAAAGGGCAGGGGACTCAAGCCCCCTTTGACGTCTGTGTGTGCACGTGCCTGCTCCGTCAGGGTCACTCCGTTTGTTCTCCTCCCTCCCAGGTCGCCGTCGTCTCGACAAGGAGAGGAAATTCCATTTAACCCATTTAGGGACTAGAATTATTGAATGCCTTAACCAGTGAAAAATAGCAGATATACAAGCTCACAGAGTGCCGCGCTGTGAGCTTGTATATCTGCTATTTTTCAAAAGTTAAAGCATAAAATAATGATACGCAATAATGTGTACCCGTTCTAAACGGGTTTAAAAGGGAATTGGTTTTGGGGATGCAGTGCACGTCACGCGCACTCTCTGGAAATAAAAAAGCCCAAGAAGGAAGGAAAATCAATGACACGCTGCAGTTTAGCAGAGCGATGGCAGAGCAGGGTGGGATGAGAGAGCCATGACATCAACAACAACAACAACAGCAGCAGTGTTACGGTGGGTCAAGGTATTATAGCGCTTTAACCCTGCAAGGCCCAGCGTTGCTTTTTGGCAACGTTTTTTAAATAATTTTTTTTTTAAATGTTATAACCAGTAAGACTCCCTAATCGGGAGATAAGCGACCGTTGGTCGCTTATCTCCACAAATAGGCCAAAAGTTTGTTTTACCAATTATTACACTCTATGTGAACATTTACATCAACAAATCCCAAGTACTATGCAGAACGACCCATTTCAAGTTTTTAATGTACAACAATATTTAGAAAATAAGTCTACAAGCTCACGATGCTACGCATTGTCCTCGTCCCTTATATTCCCATAGGTTATATGGAGATCTCAGTGTTTGTCAGTCCTTGTTCATTTATGCCCATATATGGACATCTCTATATCTACTGTAACAGTCCTTGTCCCTTTATGCCCGGAGATCTCTTAACTGTAAGTCCTTGTCCCTTTTATGCCCATATATGGATATTCCTGATGTCATCAGTATATGAACATATATGGGCTTTCTGATATGCCCATATATGGAGATCTCTTAACTGTAAGCCCTTGTCCCTTTTATGCCCATATATGGATATCCCTGATGTCATCCGTATATGCCCATATATGGGCTTTCTAATATGCCCATATATGGAGATCTCTGTATCTCCATATATGGGTATAAAAGGATACTTCAGGTCTGACATCAGGTTTGTTTATATTGGGTTACTAGGTTTGACATCACAAACTCCATGGGCCATCTGACCTAGAAATCTATATTTGGGCATAGATGACTCATCGTGACCTCATCATGATTTCAATCGCTATAAAAGGACTCTCAGTGACATACACTCTCCACAGATAAAGCAGTCAACCAGCCTACCAGTCAACCCATTCTTTGATTACTTTGTACAACTAGATTAACTTTTCAATGGCATCCCCACTGGAATTGACCGAAATGTACGACAGACAATGCCGGTCTTATACCAGGAAAGAAGCATTTCTTCGACTCAGACCTTATCGCCAGGGTTGGCTTATAGCAGCTGTCGGTAGATAATGCCGGTCTTATATAAGGGTCATTTGTGTACGGTGTGATTTGCCATGGTTACTCATTGAAGTTGAATCTCCATATATGGAGATAACCTACGCATCACACTAAGTCTGACCTCACCAGCCCATATTTGGGCATGAGCAACTTATGTCTCCATATATGGAGATATGATGACATCACACAGTCCTCAGCCGATGATGTGGCGTGATGTCATACAATACACAAACGAGCCCAGATATGAGCAGGGCAAAGGTGTGACGTGTGACGTGTGACCGACCGACCGACCGACCGACCGACGGACGGACGGCCGGTGGAGGTTTTGATACTAAACTGCGACCTTACGGTCGCAATTAGTTTTCCTGTTCTTTTTTCACATTAACATCACCATTACATCCTATTGTTTGGTATTACAATGCCATTGGCCACGATATTTGCATATAAATACCCCCCACAGAGACTGACATTCACACCTCCCAGAGAAGTTGAAATTCCAGCGTCTGGACGAACAACATCTCACTTTTTAACTGAAGCTATTCTTCACTAAAACATAAGTAAAATGCCTGTAATATTTTTTTTTTCGTGATCATTAGAATGGCTAGAACAGGTACATATGTTATTATTGTGAAACATATCCCCAAAATGCAAATTAGAGCATGATTTATGATTTATGATTTATGGCTATAAAACCTTACAAAAACATTATTATTTTTTTTAAATTACATTTTCCTGTGATTAGGACTCCTACAACACCATCTGATCTTTTTTTTTTTTTAAATTTGGCCAGTAGAAATTAATTCAGGCCTTGCAGGGTTAAAGGGAACATGGATACGCTCGCTGCCAATTAAGCCAATAAGCCCCAGAACGCGTCGGTGTCGCGTTTAGAGCGCTTTAACTTTATGCTTTAACTATTGAAAAATAGCAGATATACAAGCTCACAGCGCGGCACCGAGTGCCGCGCTGCGAGCTTGTAGATCTGCTTTTTTAGAAAAAAATTGAAATTTTTGTCAGCTTTTTTTAAAGCTGACATTAGTAACTCAAATATTTGCTTCTGCGGGGGCGGGGGGGTCCCTGATATATAATATTTCGAGACAGGGATCGTCACACTGCGAGCTTGTAGATCTGCTATTTTAGAAAAATGTTGTGAAATTGTCCTCTTTTTAAAGCTGACAACTCAAATATTTGCTTCTGGGGGGGGGGGGGTCCCTGATATGTAATATTTCGAGACGGGGGTCGGCGGTCCAATACATATAATTCTAGGTGGTCCTTGACATGAAAAGGTTTGAGAACCACTGACGTAGAAACATGCGTTTTTCAAAAACCTTCAATGGATTTAGAAGTCATTCATAGAATCGGGTCGCACAGATCTACAAGCTCGCAGCGCTTCACTCGGTTGCCGCGCTGCAAGCTTGTATATCTGCTATTTTTCTTTTAATAGTTTAAAGCGTAAAATAATGTGATAGCACTTTACAATAATGACCTGTTATAAAGCATTTATAAACATTTATAAGCAGTTTTAAAGTAGCCTAATTATGCGCTTCCTTCCAGGTCTTAATAGATTAAGATAACAAGCCATCAGCACCAAACCCAAGTGGAAGATTCAAGGTGTTTTTTGGTCAGTTCATAGCAGCACTAATAGGTAGATAGAACCTCACACGGGATGATGACCAATTAGTGGGATTCTTGACAAGCTGCTTTGCTTCCATGACCTCAGGCTGCCCGGTGCTCGCGCCTCCCTCCCTGTGCGAACGTGACCTCACGTCACCAGACCTCCCACCTCCCAGGAAAGTTAAGGCGTGGCCTTAACCCATTTAGAACGGGGTACACGTTATTGTGTGTATCATTATTTTATGCTTTAACTATTGAAAAACAGCAGATATACAAGCTCACAGCGCGGCACTCACAGCGTTGACCAACACCAGCCTGGTACTTTCATCCACCCTGCCCGGGGCGAGCAAGTCCTTAATTTTACCTTGCGTCTGTTTCTCCACCCAACTGTTCACGTTCAGCCTGGCTCCTTCTGCGTTGCCAACAAAGTCCACGGGCTCCAGCTGTGCGTCGTAGTGTTTTCTGGTGGCGTTCAAGAACTCCTCCACAAACCGGTAGGACTGCTCTCCGTACAGGCGGTTGACCAGGCTGAGGGCATAGTAGGGCTTCCCTGACTTTTTCAAGTCGTTCATGAGCTTAGAGAAGTCTGTGTGGACGTCGTCCTTAAAGTGCAGGACCTGTGACATCTGCGTGGCGGTGTTTCCGCGGGCGCCCAGCAGCAACATGGCCAGAGCAGTGGAGATGCTGAGAGGAGAGTAGAACACGTTGCCAGTGTTGTTATCTTCTGACAGCTGTCTGAACAGAGACAGGGCAAACGTGTTGTTGGCCACTGCCAGGGGCATTGTTGGCTCTGTGATCTGTGGCTTAACCGATGTCCACATGTTGCTGGTCACTGTCAGGGGCGTTGTTGGTGGCATTGTGATCAGAGTCTTAAACGATGTCCAAAATGTTACAAGTCACACAAAGTAAACACAAAGTTATTTATTTTTTTTGTATTAATTTTTACCTAAAACCAGTTGACTACCTACCTCTGTTTATATAGTTATGTGTCTGTCTTGCCCAAATAAGGGGTTACAGTATATGACATAATCCTCTAGGGTTATCTAAAGTTTACATACATACTTTGAGTGGTGCCAACGGCTCCTACATCTGACTTTGTCTGTTTGTATGTACCGGAGGTTTGTGCCTGCTTCTCCCGTTTTATAGTAAGATATGATGATGTCACATGATACTTGACCAATCATGGAGACCTAGGAGACTACCACGTATAGGATCATTTTTTATTTATTTTTTAAATTTTTTTAACAATATATTTATTGAGTTTTCTTTTTTTTTAACAGAGATATTTTTTAACAAACATAAAACAAAAACAAAAAACAAAAACAATTCCGTAACAGAACCACAACACAATATAAAGAAAAACAACAACACAATTACAAAAAAAAAAGAACAATAATAACAATTTACATATTTTCTTTTGACATACAGAGCACACATACCAACCAGTAAGACTCCCTAATCAGGAGATAAGCGACTGTAGGTCACTTATCTCCACAAATAGGGCAAAAATGTGTTTTTCCAAAATCTTCCTGATCCATGTTGATGACATGAGTGTAGACATAATGTGTAGTGATTTTCGTGATTTCAGGGCAACATCTGTAGGAGCAGTGTCCAAAAATGTGTTTTTAAAAATCGGCCTGAAGGTGGCGCTATATGGGACAGATTCATGTTGATGGGATGAGTGTAGACATACTGTGTAGCAATTTGCGTGATTTGAGGGCCAAAACTGTAGGAGCAGTGGCCAGTGGCCAGTGGCGCTAGAAGAGGGCCATGTGAGAAATGAGGGGTGGGGTCTCCGCGTTGCCTTGGCGGACGAATAGGTACCGGCTCCGGCTCTCCCGGACGCTCCTAGCCCGAGTTACGGCATTTTATGTGAGCTGCAGTGGAGGGGTCCTCCACTGGGGGCGTCACCACTTTTGCATCCATTCTGGAGCACCAGGAGTGGGTGGTCCCCAGGAATTCCCCGTGAGCAGCCCCGTTGGGGTGGTCATTTGGTCATTTTTGCACATTTGGTCATTTTTTACACCTGGGGGTCCCCCAGGGACCTGGGGGTCCCTGGAGCTCTGGGGGTCCTTGGAGGTTGTAGTTTGGCAGGTAAGGAGTGTGTGTGCAAAATTTGGCATGGATGGGGGCAACGGTTGTGGAGATATGAGCAGGGCAAAAGTGTGACGTGTGACGTGTGACTCACTCACTGACTGACGGACGGACAGCCGGTGGAGCTTTTGGTAGTAAATGCGACCTACGGTCGCAATAACACCCAGATTCCCATGCCACAAGGCCATATAATTGGCTGCAGAGGGAAAACGTCTACCCCACTCCCGGTTCCTCCATCAAATGCGAAAGATCGTTGCCCTTGACATAATGAATAAAATTCCCCCATATTTTCTCAAATAACTCTTGTTTGTTTTTGAGAGTGTATGTGATTCTTTCCAAGGGAAGGCACAAAGAGTGGCCCTAAACCACTGAGCGATGCTGGGTTTCCCTGTCTTTTTCCATGAAAGGGCGATAACCCTTTTGGCTTGTAGGAACCCAAGGTCCAGAAATGTTATCTCGCAATTTTTTATCTTACGGCCAATCGGGTAAAGGCCTAATAGGAAGAGTTTTGGGTCTAGCTCAATATTAATAAGTAGTATCCGTTGTAACTCCTTTCTAACCTCCTCCCAAAACTCCTTTATTTTGGGACATGTCCACAAACAATGGAACAGAGTGCCTTTATCATCGTTACATCTGATACAAGTGTCTGGAGATATTAGGATTACATTTGTTTATTTTTTCTGGCGTGATGTACACCCTCATCAGCCAATTATATTGTAGCAATTTTAAACGAGTATTACTAGTCTGTGCCTGAGCCTCCTCACAGGCTGTGTTAAACTCATCCATTGTTAGTTCCCCTTGTAAATCAGAGTTCCAGGCATTAAATCTAGATTCAGATGTTTCGGGCGAGAAGTCCACCAGGAGAGTATAAAATCCAGATATGATGCCCCGTTCAAAAGGATTCCTAATGAGAGCTCTTTCTATTATTGACAGAGGAGGGATCGTCAGAGACTGTGCTTGTTTAACCTTTATAAAGTCCCTGAGTTGGAAAAATTTAAACAGGTGTGTTCTAGGAATATTAAATTTGGCCATAAGTTCTTCAAATGAAAGCAGTGTCTTATCTTTACCAAAAACATGTATAGGATCAGTTTAAAAACATACATATATATATATAAATATAATAATATTTTAAAACAACTGAAATGACGAACGGATGCCAGCTTCCTTTTTCGGGAGGTGTGACGTAGATTAATTCCAGCCTGTATATAACATTCAGAGATTGAGAATAGTTGTCTGACAGAAAAAAAATCGCACCCGTGCGAAGTGAGCGGTGCAAACTAATTCCTGCGCGAATCAGTGTTGATAGGCATGCATGGCAATATTGTTTTTGTTGTGTATGATGTCAGTCTAGAGGTCTGCTCAGACTATATAAGTCTTTATCGTCATTTCTCATCAGTTAGTTGACCAAGCTACGGATTGTAACTTGTAAGAGTGTCGTAGTGTAATGATAAGTGACCTTATTTACCTCCAGAGAGGCCTCCAGAGAGGCGAGAAGAGGCCAGAAAATGTAAATTTTAGTTTTTCAAAGTCTGTTCATTTGTATTTTAAACTTGTATTAGCTGCCTATCATTTATAACCTGTAAGATTTTCCACAGTCTGTCTAAAAGTGTGGTTATTTTATCGCTTAAATAAGTTATATTCATCTAATACAATTTTGAAATTCAAGGTTAGCACCGCTCAATAATTTTTTATGACGTATTTTACGCGGCCTAAACGCGTTATGACGTATTTTACGCGGCCTAAACGCGTTATGACGTATTTTACGCGGCCTAAACGCGTTCTAAATCAGGGTTAACCAATCGGGTGCCTCTGTGACTATGACATCATGGACAGATCAACAGAATTGAAGTGTTTCATTGGTCTAGCGAACTCATGTCATCATCATTTGTGACATCATAGTTTTGGTAAAAAAGCGGTCTATAGGAGCGGTTAGCACCGCTCAAAAATCATGCGGCCGAGAATGATGGCGTGCTTTTTGCCCTTAGGTGTCTTACTGGTATGATGTTTTGCATATATTTTAGGTTATATGTGTCTGTCATTAAATGTCTCTATTAATTGAGGACAAAGGACCCCAATGTAAACAGGCCATATAAGCTTTCTTGGGTTTAAAAGTCCTCTGCTACTAAAGTATTGAATCAATCAATCAATAAATCAGCTATACATTTTGGAGTGATGGATGCATGTGTTCAGATGCCTGTCAGACAGCATCTGACAGGCATCTGAACACGTAAAACATGACGTGAGACTCGAGCGCACGCCAGCGCGCTCGACTCAACGTGTCGGCGAGAATGATAAATGTCCTGAAGATGGAGGCGATCTCACCACTATGTACGACCGTTGTTTTGGTCCGCAGGCGAGCTTGATAAATGAGGGCCGATGTCTGCGTTTTATCTGAGGCCCCTTGTCTGTGTGTGTCTGAGCCCCGCAGGCTGCGTGGAACGTTTACTGATAGCAACTCCCTGTGACAGTGATGAATATTCAACATGTTGGGAGTTATAGGCAGTGGTATCTAAGTACATTTACTTAAAGGAGTGGTTCACCCCCAAAATTATGTTTTTTTTTCTATTGATTACTCATGCCATGGAGAGTAGAGTTCAATAATATTTTTTGGTTTTTGTCGCATTCCTATGGCAAAAATTTGATTCGAGTAAATTTACCCCCATTGATTCCGGATGGGGACCCATTTCGAAACGGGTCCCCATCAAGAACGAATGGGGGTAAATTTATTGTTATCACATTTTTGTCTTAGGAATGCGACAAAAAACTAAAAATATTATTGAACTCTAGTCTCCATGGCGTGACTAATCAATCGAAAAAGTCATTTGGGTGGGTGAACTACTCCTTTAAGCACTGTACTTGCGGTATACAATTCTGAGGTATTTATAATTTCCAATATTTTTTTTTTCTGCCCAGTTATTACATATCAGAGGAAAATATACTTTTACTCCACTACAACTATTTTAAAACTTTAGCTAATAGTTACTTTGTAGATTTAGATTTGTATTACAAAACATACATGAACCACTGCTCTATATACATTTTGGCCATTTGAAAACTAGCAGATCAACAAGCTCACAATGCATTGTGAGCTTGTAGATCTGCTATTTTCAAAAGAGTGTAATACAAATTGAAAACTTGTGAAAATGGGACATTCTGCATAATGATTACTTTGTTTGTGATTACTAGATACATTTTGAACACTTTTATATTACACTTTTAGTCATTTACTTTTTAGGTTCATTCTACCTATGATGGCAGACTCTTTCAATGGGAATGGATGGGAATGGATGCGTTTATTTTATTCATTTTTTTATTTTTCCCCAGAAATCCGCAAATGGCAGCAAACCACGCCATCCCCATTGAGATGCATTGGCAGAATCCATCCTCATAGGGAGAATAAAAGTGTGGTGTGTCCTTAAAAGTAAAAGTCCGGACTATTCCTACATTCTACAGTATTGATACTTTTACTTACGGTAGTTATAGGAGTTACCATAAGACCTTGTATCATGGACTCTCTCTAAAGCCCTTTGCACACAGGACAGTTTCGTTTTTTTCATTGCGGCATGAATAAAACGCATTGGATTTGGTGTGCAAGGCTGTGCGGAATCGGCGCTGCGGATCCAAAAAGGAGTCATAAAAGGAGTGATGAGTTTTTTACCGCATGCGACAAGACGCACGAATCGAACTGGGTTCGATCGAGAAAAAAACGCACGGCGGCAGCCACTCGTCGCACGGCTAATTCGGAGCCGGTGTGCATGAGGTCATAGAGAATCATTGTTTTCTTTTCAAAAAATGATATTGTCCGTTTTATCCGTGCGGTTAAACGCGCCTGTGTGCAAAGGGCTTAAGTCTCTATTAGTTATTACAGGTGCAGCCCTTATGGTTCTCCTATCATCCAGTTATTACTCTGGCCCGCGGTGCAGCCCCAGGTAAGAATGAAAGAGAAAACATAGGAGAAAACTAACAAAGACTGAACGAGGACTGCACAAAACCAAGTCCAAGAAAGACAAAGCAACCAAAGCTATGGACCTGCAGCCCCAAACCTCCAAACCCTACAACCTGCTGTCACTAACACAGCTCAGCCTACGCCTAGCCTAGACTTCTCCCTTCCATAAAACAGTGGTTCTCAACCTTTTCAGGCCGCGACCCCCCAAATAATCATATTTTAACTGGGGACCCCCCACTTATTTTGTGAAAATGTTTAATTTGTAATTTTAGAGGTATTAAAAAATCCAATTGTCATTTTAGAAATGTGCCGATACCCTCTAAGGTTCTATACACTTAAACTTTATGTTGGTTTGCTTACAGTTGAGTGAGGAAATGTTCTCATGTTGCACATTAAGTTAATCATCTGGGGACCCCCCAAAATAATTTGGGGACCCCCCTGGGGATCCCGACCCACAGGTGGAGAACCACTGCCCTAAAACAACCTGCCTACCCATAAAAGCATTCTGGGGCAGTTGTCTAATTCTGTCTAATTGTCTAATCCTTGGTCGTCCGGCCAACCTTTTACAACATCCAGTACAGCATGCATGTAGCCTGACACTCAGCCTGAATTGACATTTCGTTTCACTCCATTATTCAGTCTGAACTCACTTCCACCGAAGGCGATTGCAGGGATGGGCGTTGCCAAAAAAGAGGCAGTCTTCAGCGATTGGTTCACCGTCTGACTGTTGTTATGTGTGCATGGCTGGCTAGTGGCTAGCCTGTTGCTTGCTAGTGCTACTTGCTAACCAAAGAAACAGGCAGAATAGGAGCACTACGAACTAGTTATCAAACACAACATAACCTGCCTGCTACTGATGTTTCATAGCGAGATCAATACGATCGCATTTTACCGCAATTTACCGCATTTTACCACGACGCGATGCGCGGTACGGCGTCGGTGCTGGTTTACTTGGAAACGCACATGAGTTCTGGGAAACCCCCACCCACGCTGATCACAAGACGCTGATTCACGACGCTGATTCGCCGATCGGATTTTCAACCGAGGCAGGCCTCTTCATTGAGAGGAATTCTAGACCCCTGAATCGCCAAACAAAAAATGTCAGGGTCTGGAACTAGGCTAGCATGCATGCGTCTTCCATTCATTTAACCAGTGGTCCGGGGACAACCAGTGGTCCTTGAGGGGCTTCCAGGTGGTCCCCAGATAAATTATGGAGAGTTGGGAACCAAATAGACCTTTATTAGATATTTTACCCTTAAAGGTAGTTCACCCCCAAAATGACTTTTTGATTACTCATGCCATGGAGACTTGAGATCAATAATATTTTTTGTTTTTTGTCGCACTGTTATGATACAAATTTGATTATAGTAAATGTACCGGGTGTACCCCCATTGATTCTGGATGGGGACCCAAATGCATGTGGGTCCTCCCCATCCGGAATCAGTGGGGGTACATTTATTGTACCAAATTATTGTCTTAGGATAGCGACAAAAAACTAAAAATATTATTGAACTCAAGTCTCCATGGTGTGAGTAATCAATAGAAAAAAAGTCATTTTTGGGGGGTGGACCAGGTCAGGGTACTAAAGTATCGTTCGATTTTCAATAGGAATTCAATTTTAAAAAATCATTTTTCTCTCAATTTTCTAATTTTCCAGCTCCCCATAAAATCAAATATTGGTTCATTTTTCCAATTTTCTAGCTTGCAAAAAAATCAGGAAAATGCTTCAATTTTGCTTCAATTTTTTAAATGTGTGATTCGTCTTTGTCATTATTTGATTTGGAACCGACAAAGGAAAAACATCTTTAAAAAAGGTATTTTTCATTTTTTACCACATTACGAATATCAAAAAATTGACCAATTTTTTCAATTTTCTAGCTTGCAAAAAAATCAGGAAAATGCTTCAATTTTTTAAATGTGTGATTCATATTTGTCATTATTTGATTTGGAACCGACAAAGGAAAAACATCTTTAAAAAAGGTATTTTTCATTTTTTTACCACATTACGAATATCAAAAAATGGACCAATTTTTCCAATTTTCTAGCTTGCAAAAACATCAGGAAAATGCTTAAATTTTTTAAATGTGTGATTCGTCTTTGTCATTATTTGATTTGGAACCGACAAAGGAAAAACATCTTGAAAAAGGTATTTCTTAATTTCTTACCCCATTACAACAATCAAAAAATGGGCCCATTTTTCCAATTTTCTAGCCCACAAAAAAATCAGGAAAATGCTTAAAATTTGCTCAATTTTTTGAATGTGTGATTCATATTTTGGCATTATTTGATTTGGAACCGACAAACAAAAAATAGGCCCATTATTCAATTTTCAAGTCCAGGAAAGAAATCGTCATCATGAATGTCACGTGACCACGTGTCAAGTCACATGGTACACAACTTCAAAATAAAAGCTGTAGGCTAGTCTAACATCCAAGTAATAGGATCAACATGCAGGCAGGCAGGGGGTCCATGAGGGGTTTACAAGGGGGTCCATGGCTGGTTCCCAAAGTGTGGTTTGCGGACCCCCAGGGTTTCTATGGCTGGTTCACAACAGCCTGGTACACGTACAGCCATGGCTGGTTCCCAAAGTGTGGTTCGGGGACCTCTTGAGGTCCATGACGGATTTCCAAGGGGGTCCATGGCTGGTTAGCAATAAATGTGGTTCGGGGACCTCTGGGGGTCCCTGAGGGGTTTCCAAAGGGGTCCATGGCTGGTTAGCAATAAGTGTAATTGCGACCGTAGGTCGCTACTTACTATCACAGCCTGCACAAACTGTCCGTCTGTCTGTCTGTCTGTCTGTCTGTCCCTCTGTCTGTCACACCTCACACGTCACACTATTGCCCTGCTCATATCTCCGCAACCGTTGGCCCGATCCATGCCAAATTTTGCACACACGCTCCTTGCCTGCCAAACTACAACCTCCATGGACCCCCGGACCTCCAGGGACCCCCAGGTCCCTGGGGGACCCCCAGATGTAAAAAATGACCAAATATGCAAAAATGACCAAATGACCACCCCAACGGGGCTGCTCACGGGGAATTCCCGGGGACCACCGACTCCTGCTGCTCCAGAACGGATGCCAAAGTGGTGGCGCCCCCAGTGGAGGACCCCCTCCACTGCAGCTCACATAAAATGCCGTAACTCGGGCTAGGAGCGTCCGGGAGAGCCGGGGCCGGTACCTATTCGTCCGCCAAGGCAACGCGGAGACCCCACCCCTCATTTCTCACATGGCCCTCTTCTAGCGCCACCATGAGGCCGATTCTTGCTAAACACATTTTTGGACACTGCTCCTACAGATTTTGCCCTAAAATCACGCACATCGGTACACAGTATGTCTACACATTGCCCACACAACTAGGAACCAATGGCAGTTACAGCCCTCTTTGTGTATACATGTGACCTACGGTCGCTTATCTCCCGATTAGGGAGTCTTACTGGTAGTGTAATAGGTGAAATAGTGTAATAGTGCATTACTTGTAATATTGAAATAGCATAAATGTTATTGCGACCGTTATGTCGCAGTTACTATCAAAACCTCGACCAGCTGTGAGTCCGTCCGTCCGTCCGTCCGTCCGTCCGTCCGTCCGTCCGTCCGTCCGTCCGTCCGTCCGTCCGTCCGTCCGTCCGTCCGTCAGTCAGTCAGTCAGTCAGTCTGTCTGTCTGTCTGTCACACGTCACACTTTTGCCCTGCTCATATCTCCGCAACCGTTGCCCAGATCCATGCCAAATTTTGCACACATACTCCTTGCCTGCCAAACCACAACCTCCACCCATCAATTCACACATGACCCTCTTCTAGCGCCACCATGAGGCCGATTCTTGCAAAACAAATTTTTGGACACAGCTCCTAAATTTTTTGTCCTAAAATCACGCAAATCGGTACACAGTATGTCTACACTCGTGTCATCAACATGGATCTGTCCCATATAGCGCCACCTTCAGGCCGATTTTTGAAAACACATTTTTGGACACTGCCCTAAAATCACCCTATTAGGGAGTCTTACTGGTAGTGTAATAGCGCAATAAGGGTAATAGTGTAATATTGTAATAAGTGTAATAATATAATAGTGTCATTGCGACCGTCAGGTTGCAGTTACTATCAAAACCTCCACCAGCTGTCAGTCTGTCAGTCAGTCTGTCAGTCAGACTTTCAGTCACACTTTTTCCCTTCTCATAGTGATTTTGGCTGCCAAACCACTACCCCCATTTCTCCCTCTTCTAGCGCCACCATGAGGCCGCTTCTTGCAAAACACATTTTTGGACACTGCTCCTACAAATTTTGCCCTAAAATCACGCAAAGCGGTACACAGTATGTCTACACTGGGTTGACACTGTCCAAGATAGCGCCACCATCAGGGCGATTTTTCAAAGACATTTTTGGACTCTGCTTTTACAGATTTTGCCGTAAAATCACGCAAAGCGTAAAATCACAGCAAAGCGTGATTTTAGGATGCCCTGATGGTGGCGCTATCTCGGACAGATCCATGCTGATGACATGAGTGTAGACATAATGTGTACCGCTTTACGTGATTTTAGGGCAGAATTTGTAGGAGCAGTGTCCAAAAAAGTATGTGTTTTGCAAGAAGCGGCCTCATGGTGGCGCTAGAAGAGGGAGAAATGGGGTAGTGGTTTGGCAGCCAAAACCACTATGAGAAGGGCAAAAGTGTGACTGAAAGTCTGACTGACAGACCGACTGACAGACTGACAGCTGGTGGAGGTTTTGATAAGAATGCACTATTACACTATTTCACCTATTACACTACCAGTAAGACTCCCTAATCGGGAGATAAGCGACCGTTGGTCGCTTATCTCCACAAAAAGGCCAAAAGTTTGTTTTACCAAAATCGTCCTGATGGTGGCGCTGGATGGGACAGATGCGTTTTGATTACATGACTGTAGAGATACTGTGCGATTTGTGTGATTTTAGGGCAAAATCTGTAGGAGCAGTGTCCAAAAATGTGTTTAAAAAAATCGGCCTGAAGGTGGCGCTAAATGGGACAGATCCATGTTGATGAGATGAGTGTAGACATACTGTGTAGCGATTTGCGTGATTTTAGGGCAAAGATTGTAGGAGCAGTGTCCAAAAATGTGTTTTAAAAAATCGGCCTGAAGGTGGCGCTATATGGGACAGATCCAAGTTGATGACATGAGTGTAGACATACTGTGTACCGATTTGTGTGATTTTAGGGCAAAAATTTTAGGAGCAGTGTCCAAAAATGTGTTTTGCAGAATCGGCCTCATGGTGGCGCTAGAAGAGGGCCATATGAGAAATGAGAGGTGGGGTCTCCGCGCTGCCGAGGCGGACGAATAGGTACCGGCCCCGGCTCTCCCGGTCGCTCCTAGCCCGAGTTAAGGCATTTTATGTGAGCTGCAGTGGAGGGGGTCCTCCACTGGGGGCGCCACCACTTTTGCATCCGTTCTGGAGCACCAGGAGTCGGTGGTCCCCGGGAATTCCCCGTGAGCAGCCCCTTTGGGGTGGTCTTTTTTGCACATTTGGTCATTTTTTACACCTGGGGGTCCCCCAGGGACCTGGGGGTCCCTGGAGCTCCGGGGGTCCTTCGAGGTTGTAGTTTGGCAGGCAAGGAGTTTGTATGGAAATTTTGGCATGGATCGGGGCAACGGTGGCGGAGATATGAGTAGGGGGAAAGTGTGACGTGTGACGAGTGACGTGACGGAGGGAAGGACAGGCTGACGGCTGGTGGAGGTTTGGATAGTAGAGAGTGTAAAAGTAACTGCGACCTACTACGGTCGCAATTAAACACACTTATTGCTAACCAGCCATGGACCCCCTTGGAAACCCCTCAGGGACCCCCAGAGGTCCCCGAACCACACTTTGAGAACCAGCCATGGACCCCCTTGGAAATCCGTCATGGACCTCCAGAGGTCCCCGAACCACACTTTGGGAACCAGCCATGGCTGTACGTGTACCAGGCTGTTGTGAACCAGCCATAGAAACCCTGGGGGTCCCCAAACCACACTTTGGGAACCAGCCATGGACCCCCTTGTAAACCCCTCATGGACCCCCTGCCTGCCTGCATGTTGATCCTATTACTTGTTGGATGTTAGACTAGCCTACAGCTTTTATTTTGAAGTTGTGTACCATGTGACTTGACACGTGGTCACGTGACATTCATGATGACGATTTCTTTCCTGGACTTGAAAATTGAATAATGGGCCTATTTTTTGTTTGTCGGTTCCAAATCAAATAATGCCAAAATATGAATCACACATTCAAAAAATTGAGCAAATTTTAAGCATTTTCCTGACTTTTTTGTGGGCTAGAAAATTGGAAAAATGGGCCCATTTTTTGATTGTTGTAATGGGGTAAGAAATTAAGAAATACCTTTTTCAAGATGTTTTTCCTTTGTTGGTTCCAAATCAAATAATGACAAAGACGAATCACACATTTAAAAAATTGAAGCATTTTCCTGATTTCTTTGCAAGCTAGAACATTTGAAAAATTGGTCCATTTTTTGATATTCGTAATGTGGTAAAAAAATGAAAAATACCTTTTTTAAAGATGTTTTTCCTTTGTCGGTTCCAAATCAAATAATGACAAATATGAATCACACATTTAAAAAATTGAAGCATTTTCCTGATTTTTTTGCAAGCTAGAAAATTGAAAAAATTGGTCAATTTTTTGATATTCGTAATGTGGTAAAAAATGAAAAATACCTTTTTTAAAGATGTTTTTCCTTTGTCGGTTCCAAATCAAATAATGACAAAGACGAATCACACATTTAAAAAATTGAAGCAAAATTGAAGCATTTTCCTGATTTTTTTGCAAGCTAGAAAATTGGAAAAATGAACCAATATTTGATTTTATGGGGAGCTGGAAAATTAAAAAATTGAGAGAAAAATGATTTTTTAAAATTGAATTCCTATTGAAAATCGAACGATACTTTAGTACCCTGACCGAACTACTCCTTTAAGGGTGCACTTGGTTTCATTCCACGCTCTCAAGAGTTAAATTATTGCTAAACACCTGCATTACTGCTTTTAATAATATTCTATATTATAACACTACCATGAAACAGATAAAGTGTCACAATGGCAAAGACGCCTCTCATTAAAGTAACACATTTTTCTTTTCAACAATTTATGTATGTAATGTATTGTTAATTTAATTTACTTCATAATTTGAATTACATTTTTCCATACTTTTAAGTGTATGTTACATGTATGTCAATGTTTACTATGTGTATTGTTTGTATATTGTCTTCTGTGTTTGTATGTCAAAAAAATCAAAAAAATCAAAAAAACAAAAATAAAATATGGGAAAAAATAAAAAAAATAAACACCTGCATTACTTAACTTACAAGAAGACTACACGATTACAGGATGTAGAAATGATTTTTATTTTGGTCAACGTTTGTATGCTGTCTCTCCTATGGTAACATCAATACAGCATGGACAAAATTGTGTCTAACGACAACGTCACTGTCTGGTCAAAACCTGTTATCTCAATTTTTTAGTTTTTAGAATTTTTGTCATATTTCCTGAAAATGAACACTTTGGAGTTAGGAGGTTTTGGCCCAACAGCAGAGATATGTTGGGTCTGAGAGACTAAAATGTCATCAAATGATGGCTCAAAAGCCCAATCAATAATGGACCTTGTTTTGAAAAATGTTGAAAACCACTGATTTAACCAGTTAATTCAGGCTCTCCACAGAGCCAACCAATCAATCGTTCAATCCATACTGAGAGATCAATGTCCTTCTCTTCCTCCCACATCATGTTCTTTCCTCTCTACCTTTCTATTCTTTCACACATCCATGTGATCGCTTTATCCATAACCCATTAAGACCTGGAAGTATTTTATGCTTCAGCTATTGGAAAAATAGCAGATATACAAGCTCACAGCGCGGCACCAAGTGCCGCGCTGTGAGCTTGTATATCTGCTATTTTTTGAAAAAAATTATGAAAATGCGTGCAAATCTTTGAATATATGTGGACGTTTGTAACACAAATTTTGCTTCTGGGGGTCCACTGGAACTAAATATTTTGAGATGGGGGTCCGCGGCCAAATACATGTCATTTTGGGGGTCCTTGACATGAAACAGTTTGAGAGCCACTGATTTAGAAGAAGGATTTAGAAGACATGAATGGAATCGGGTCAAAAATATTCAAAGATTCCTGCACAACCGTCTGTATTCCACATTCCACATTCCATCGTCTGTATTCCACATTCTTATTTTGTCCAAGCTTTGTGCCCAGAAGCTTTAGAATGAATTACAAAACATGGTCAATTGTCCACTTCAGGGGCATCAATTGGGTATGGCAGGGGTATGCAGCTGCCATACCCTGGGTCCAGGGGGGAAAATAAAAGTTACCTTTAAATATAAATCCACGAATGTCTCTTTGTCTATCTGTATCATGTTGTTAAATGACAGTAAAATAACTACAAAATGTAACAAAATGGTCACTTTAACAAGGTATTGTGGCACGTTTACTAACATGCCAAGTTTAGCTGCACTTGAACAACCATTCCAGGCTGCCATATCCAGCCCAAGAAACCGTAGAAACGGGGGGAAATAGAATGTACTTCTTAAGGTATGGCAACATGACTGCCTTGACTGGTGTCTTGCATGCGCGCAAAGGCGCGAGTGCAAGACTCCAGTCATGTTGCCATACCTTAGCTTTTTCTGAACTGACGCCACTGGTCCACTTTGATCTCCCCCCCCCCCCCATCGGTGTCTGGTCGCCACGGCAATGATGTTACCATGGAGACCAATTTAGAGGAGGACCGACTCTGCAAACGGAAGACCGAAGGGAAAATCTCTCATTTTTAAAAAGTTCATACAAACGTGACATTTTCTTCATACTTTTTTTGTCATTCTGTGTCTTGGTCACGTATCATTCATTCAGTCGTTGTTTGTTATCAACTCAGTTGAACATTATTTTTGCCTGTTTTATTTAATTTAGAGTTGTTATTTTGTTGGGGAGGCCAGCTTGCTCGTTAGTATCAGCAGCCAATGTTTATTTATTCACACAGGAATAAATGAGAGAACCACCTACATGCAGCAGCCTTCAGTTAGGATCGTTATTATGATGATAACTGTCTGCCTGCGGTCTCCACTAATCTCCTGTTGATGTGGGATACACAACATGGTTACACTTCTAAAAAATTAAGGTTCCAAACAAACTATTACTGAGACGGGTGGTGTGTGTGATTTAATGCAGTGGTTCTCAACCTGTTCAGGCCACGACCCCAAAATAATGAAGCAATAAGCCACAAGAGGCGAGTGGTTACCTGGTATTTTACACCGGCTGAGAGGCGTAGGGAGACACAAGGCGCAGCCGAGTGTCTCTAACCCTCTCAGCCGGTGTAAAATACAAGTAACCACAGGCCTCCCGTGGCTTATTGCTTTTCTAAAACGGTTATAATATGGCAACATGAAAAATCATAGACATGTACCAATTAAAACTGTTCTAATAATGTCACTAATAATTCACTGCAAGAAAGTAGTCCCCAGCTACAAGAAAGTAGTCCCCAGCTACAAGAAAGTAGTTCCCAGCCAGGATGCAGAAACAACACACCTGTTATTTGCAATCAAGTTCTCTAGTCTAGCTTCACAACACTGTGTAAAGAGATAACGCACCTGAGTTTGATATAAACTGATTAAAGGTGTGGGTTATAGTCTCACATACCACAGCAATTAAAGGGAAACCAGCCAATCAGAATCAAGGAATGGAACTAGCCGTTTTAGAATCATATTTTAACCTCACACACACACACACACCCTGACGAGCACTAAGAGTTGAGCCATTACATTTTGTACAACACGCTTCTATTGTGAAAATAGCAGATCTACGGTACACGCTCACAATGCTGCGAGGCGTTGTGAGCGTGACGTACGCTAACGTCAAAGTCACGATGGAATGATGAATCCCGACAGTCATGTTGCCTGCGTGACCAGGGATGGTGCTCGCTATTTGGTTATATAATTTTTATCCATGACAGAGGTACGTCGTCTCAGGCAACCTTGAGCCCCGTGAGACACCGGCGAGCAAGTGAGTCGCCGTGTCGAGTGGTGCGAAGGTCAGTCACACCACTCCACCAATCACACGCTTGCAGGGCGGGGTCTGGCAGAATGAGGCTGCATTTCGCCATCATGACATCCTAGCTCCTACGGCCATGTTTTCTCTCGTGTCAAGTCTCTTATGCCTGCTGGAAGGACATAGGAAATAGGATCAGGAGGAGGTAGGACGTAGGAAACCTTGATGCTTCCTACCTAGGGATGGGTATCGTCTGCGATACTTTTAATAGTATCTATTGCATGACGTCAATACTATTGGGTATCGGTTCACGTAAAAACGAACAATACCTTGTTTCGATACTCTGGAACGCACCCCTGGCCGGTCACATCTGTAACAGTTGGGCTACTGAGAGTTTAATGACTGCTTTTAGTCAGGGGCCCCAGGGATATTTTGGTTCAGATTCTTTCAAATTCGCCAAATTTGGCACAGATGTTGTCCATAACATACTTAATCATTTTAAGATGGGTGCCAAGATGGGCACCCCATGGTACTGCCGTATTGCGCAATCCAATTGGGCTCCCATTGACTTTCTATACAGGAGGAAAATACCCAGAAAAATATTTTTTTCTGGGTATTTAAGGAGGATCTGAGGGGTCTAACTAGGGGTTTGTCATGATGCTGAATCCATTGCAGGCATTTGTTTTGCACAAAAAACATTCCGTGGGCTAGAAATGGTCTCAGAAAACAATACACGTATGGGTGAGTATTCATGTTAGTCGGAGGCCTTAGGGTTTTTTTTTCTCGTGCTAATCAGTCTAAAAGTTCAAAATTTTGCACAGATGTAGCTCAGGGCATGCTCTAATGATTTAGCTAGGGCGCCCGAGTC
>NC_137824.1:7127190-7169690 GCF_963921795.1 Nannobrachium achirus | reverse complement strand
GGCCCACGGACCCCCAACTCAAAATACGTCGTTCCAGGGACCACCCAGAAGCAAAATTTGAGTTGCAAATCTTCGCTTAAAAAATACATATTCAAAGATCTGCACACATTTTCACGACTTTTCAAAAATAGCAGATATACCGCGCTGCGAGCTTGTAGATCTGCTATTTTTCGATAACTAAAGTATAAAATAATTAAGGCCCCTCCACCTTGGGCCCTAGTAACTCAGTCCCACTTTTCCCCCCCTTGTGACGCCCCAGAGCCCTCCACCACCTCTCATGTGAACAGCGTTGGGTGGTAACAGATCTCTGTGTAACAACCATCACAGTGAGTGTGTATCGGGTCGATGGGAGGTCACAGTGAAAAGGAGCAGCAATAACGATACTCTCTGTCCTTTGTGTTGGAGTTCCAGTGCTTCTAGTCAGGGTGTACCTGCAGCATGGCTGGATTAACCATTGGGCCGGTGGGGCCATTGCCAGGGGCCCTTGGCTCTCAGGGGCCCTTGGGGGAACTGGGCCGTTTGGTCATTGACAATTTACTAAAATTAAATGTATTACATTAACAGTTCTACTGACAGATTTATTATTTATTTATTGGGGCTGGTGCCAGCGAAAAGCAGCTTACCTTTGCGATGTTATAGAAAAAGATCTATTGATTATTTCCAAACGATTTTTCATTGGAACTATTATATCTATGGGAAAATGCAAAAAATTAAATACAATAATATTTTATTAAAAATAAATGAAAAAAAGTTATTGAAAAAACACGGTCTGCTCACGTATTAGGAGGGTAATATGAGTCACCAGAAAAAATAATGGGTGTTTTTAATGAATCTATCGTGGTTAAAATGGAGTATGACGTTACAATGGGTGTGTATGTGGAGAGGCCCTGAGCCTGGAGGGCCAGATAACATTTACATCAAATATCTAAATATTGAATGAAGCAAATTAAAAACTGTTCCGGGTGTTCATAAAAGCCTGATTAGACGATAAAATGACCAAAAGTGTTTTTGAAAGTGGAATATCCCTTTAAAATGTTTTCATTTACTTCTTTCTATTGTTTTAGTGATTTTAATGATTTTGATTTGCATGAATGCCACCAGGTTGGGGAGCATGCATGCAAGTGGCTAAATATGACTTTTTAGACACAATAAGCCCATACCCAAGATGCACTGCAATCTTTCACGGGCAGATGTGACTTATCAGGGTTGGTGTAAATAGTAACAAGGACATTGCCGACTTATTGTGTCTAAAAAGACAATAGAAAGCAGTATTAAACATTTTAACACTCATCTTTTCTTTTCTCTAATTACAATCTAACAATCAACTTTTTTTTTTGTTTTACAACAAGGATTGTATTATAACCCTTGTTGTAAAACAAAAAAAAAGTTGTCCTTTAAAGGGGTAATGTCACTTTAAAAAGTCATCTTAAAATATGAGTTAATATTTTTATGATGTCATTGTGGGAATGCACAACTATAAGCCAATCAAATTAATTGACTGTACTTAGACTACTTACTGTACAGCTGTTGTTGGGGGGCGAGGGGCAGATTACACTGTGACATGAGTTTCAGACTATTTCAGACCGTTTTCAGAGAGACCACGTGACCTACTGTATCATACTATTATAATTTCGGGGCGTGTCAGCGGGCCTTTAATGGGATCACCTCAATTGTGCACTATGTTCACATCAGTACAGTTGCTTTCAGGAAGCGTCTACTCTGACATCCTTGATGTCCTGGTGGTATTAATACACATCCACAGATTATACTCTGACTCCAGAACAAGTCGCTGCTCCGGAGGGAAATGAAGCTGACATATGGAACGGAACCACTTCTCTTTCTCACTGGCAGAGAATAAAATGCATGGATGGCTTCAGAGTGGCTTTGGTGCTGTGCGTGCGTGTGTGTGTGTGTGTGTGTGTGTGTGTGTGTGTGTGTGTGTGTGTGTGTGTGTGTGTGTGTGTGTGTGTGTGTGTGTGTGTGTGTGTGTGTGTGTGTGTGTGTGTGTGTGTGTGTGTGTGTGTGTGTGTGTGTGTGTGTTCGTGCATGCGTGAGTGCGTGCCTGCATGTGTGTGTGTATGTGTGTGTGAGCTTGAATGATGCTCTTGCAGAATTGATCCCAATCTGACTGACACAGCTGAGTCCAAATGGATGGCAGAGCGAGGAGAGAGAGAGAGAGAGAGAGAGAGAGAGAGAGAGAGAGAGAGAGAGAGAGTGTGTGTGTGTTTGAAACAGTTTGAATCATTTAGTTTGTTTACTTTTTTAAGACTTTTTTGGGGGGCTTTTGCCTTTACTGACAGGAGATGGGGGGAGAGAGAACACCCAGGGAGTGACACCCAGACAACCAAGGCTGGATCGGGACTCGAACCCGCGACATGCGCTCTGTCAGGATGGCATCAGCAGCCTATAGGAGCCTGGGCCCCTACGCAAGCCATCCGGGCATTTAAAAACAAAAACTAAAAAAAATCTCTTCTGGGCGTAACATTTTCAGATGGGGGTTCACAGCCAATTTTGCGTGTCTTCCTAGACCCAAGCATTTTTTGAGAACTACTGATTTATAGAAGCCTCATGCAGGCTCAGGTCTTAATGGTATGAATAAGAAGAGAACAGAGTAGAACCCTCTTCTGCATCGCTGCACCCAAACCACCCACACCTATCTATCGCCTGGGTCGATTTGGTGCAACGATGCAGAGGTGGGGTCGCACAGACTGTGGGTCTCACAGACTGTGGCCCACTGTGAATGTGGGGATCCATCACAGACTGTGGGGCATGTGACGACCAGCTGCCCCACATACCGGTCACCGAGCGGTAATCGTGGCTTAATTGACCTCCTAGACAATGACACTGAACTGGACTGGCTCACTGCAACGAAGCTGAAGGTCTAAGGACGTACGACAGAAGAAGAAGAGAACAGGATCACGCGGGGGGAGAATAGGGGGTGAGGAGGGGGTGAGGAGGGGTGAGGAGGGGGTGAGGAGGGGGTGAGGAGGGGGTGAGGAGGGGCCCATAACTGTGTTTGACACCATATGCCCCCAATTCAGCCAAGTCCACTCATGCATGTACAATATATTCTTTATGGAGCCGGTCAATGCTGCCAAATGCTTCTTTAATCCTTGTTTTAGCCTTCAAACTCTTCTCTCCTAAACAAAGTTGTTTCTTTTTTATTTGTTTTGTAAAGTGTCTTTGGGTATGCCATGAAAAGTGCTATATTAAGTGGGATGTATTGTAATTATTACTATTATTATTATCCAGCAGTTTGGCTCAACTCCCCCACATTGTTTTCATTCCCCTGTGTTATTGTTTTGTCTTATCGCTGAGAGCCATAAAGTGCATCCATCTCTGTGGGTCTTTTTATGCACAACGTGGGAGGCTGAGTGGATCCTGTAACGCTCTGCTCTGCTCTGCTCTGCTCTGCGTGTGTCTTTCTTGACCACTGTGTTAAAAGCCATTTACCATGAGAGGGAGTGGGTTGTTGGCTGATTTACCACTAGGGCTGTCACGATATGACATTTTACATGACGATTAATTGTCACTCAAATAATTGGCGATTAACGATTTAATTGTGTTTTTGTCATTGACAATTACATTTCTGTTTGGCTTTTAGGCTTTGAAGTTGCATAATATGGCAGATATGACACAAAACCTAAATACACGAAGAAATGACTGACATATTTGACAACTTACTACTTAAAAAATAACATTGATAGTGGAAATAGCCGATCTACAAGCTCACAACGCGTCGCGATGCGACGCGTTGTGAGCTTGTAGATCTGCTATTTCCACTTGTTTTGACTTTCTTAAAAATATATGAGCATTTTTCAACATGGAAAAGATTATGACGATTATGAAAAATAATCGCGATTATGTCAAATAATCACGATTAGACGATTATGTAATAATTGTGACAGCCCTATTTACCAGTGTTTCAGGGTTGTGGCACGAGGCGAGGTCGAGTGCCACACAACCCTGAAACAGTGGTAAATCAGCCAACAACCCACGACCCTCTAACGCTAAATTGCTTTTCTACCACTTCTACCATATAAATGAAAGAAAACACAGTTGTAACTTGCAAGGTTATTTAGTTACAATCATCAATTGTTTCAGTGGGCGAGGTCCATGAGCCAACTCAAGGTTGTTGACGGATTTACCACTGTTTTAAGCCAATCAGAATCCAGTATCTGAACATGTGACCACAAAAAGTGGTAGAAATTACATTTTAGAAAACATGTTATTAAGAGAGATGCTGTGTGTTCTTGATTCACCTGTGAGGAACTGCACCGTCTCTCTGCATTAAGATGTGTGTTTTTACCCCTAGCTTATCCCTTTATAGCAGGGGTCTTCAACAGGGGGTCCGGGACCCCTAGGGGGTCCTCAGAGTTACTACAGGGGGTCCTCCAAATCTTCCAATCCCTTTTATATTAACAACTTGAACCATAGTGTCCATATTCTAGGAACTGTAGCCAAAAATAGCAGATCTACAAGCTCACAACGCCTCGCAGTGCGAGGCGTTGTGAGCTTGTAGATTGGCTATTGTCGGCAAAGGTTTGGTGTAGAGGGGGAAAAAGAGCAGACTAGAGTAAAAGGTTATTAGGTAATGACGGTTCAAGTGGTTAAATATCTGAAAACACAAATTGACGTGAATCCAAAATACATATGAAACTGGAATCTATGAACAGGTTGTGGGGGTCCCTGCTTCATCTCTCTCTCAACTAAGGGGTCCTTGGCCTGAAAACGTTGAAGACCCCTGATTTATAGCATTATTACGCATTATTACGCATTATTACTTTAACCACTATTTTATGCTTTAGCGATGTTTGAAATCGTGAGATTATGACAATTTGTGCAAGTCTCATATTTGTTACCCAATTCTACAAATGTCGTCTAAATCCTTCTATTGGTTTTTTGAAAAATGCACATTTCTATACTGTATCAGTGGTTCTCAAACTTTGTCATGTCAAGGACCCCCAGAATGATATGTATTTGGCCACGGACCCCATCTCAGAATATTTAGTTCCAGGGAGCCCCAGAAGTAAAATTATACTTACTGTTCGCTTTAAAAAATACATATATTCCAAAAATATCAGATCTACAAGCTGACACCCTGACAAGAACTAGGAATTATTGGCAATTTAATTTTACTCGGTTCCACAGATATTGTGAAAATAGCTGATCTACAAGCTTGTAGATCAGCTATTTTCACAATTGTTGCATCTGTCTTGGTTTGCCAATTCGCGTTTGACCACTTTTTATAGCACACTTTGTTGTCTAGCCTACATTTACAGTCATGGTCTTTTCTTCATAAATACAGCATGGAATTGTGGAAAACATCTTATCCAACGATAACAAAATATTGTACGTTTTGGGCCTGAGAGGCTAAACCTTTCCAAATGGTGTTCTGTCTGTGGCTCAAATGCCCAATAAATATTGGACCTTGATGTGAAAAGGAGCTGAAAACCTGCTATAAACTGAAGCACTGCTGCTCTGACCTGGGTTGACTCTGGTTGGAGTAAAACAAGTAAACTGATGTTTTATTTAACATCATCTTCCTCTAGTTTTACAACATGGGCTTTAATTGCGACTGTCAGGTCGCATTTACTACCAAAACCTCCACCGGCTGTCCGTCTGTCTGTGAGTCAGTCACACTTTTGCCCTGCTCATATCTCCACAACCGTTGCCCCCATCCATGCCAAATTTTGCACACACACTCCTTACCTGCCAAACTACAACCTCCAAGGACCCCCGCAGCTCCAGGGACCCCCAGGTCCCTGGGGGACCCCCAGGTGTCACACGTCACATGTCACACTTTTGCCCTGCTCATATCTCCACAACCGTTGCCCCCATCCATGCCACATTTTGCACACACACTCCTTACCTGCCAAACTACAACCTCCAAGGACCCCCGGAGCTCCAGGGACCCCCAGCTCCCTGGGGGACCCCCAAGTGTAAAAAATGACCAAATGTGCAAAAATGATCAAATGACCACCCCAACGGGGCTGCTCACGGGGAATTCCCGGGGACCACCCACTCCTGGTGCTCCAGAACGGATGCAAAAGTGGTGACGCCCCCAGTGGAGGACCCCCTCCACTGCAGCTCACATAAAATGCCGTAACTCGGGCTAGGAGCGTCCGGGAGAGCCGGGGCCGTTACCTATTTGTCCGCCAAGGCAACGCGGACACCCCACCCCTCATTTGTCACATGGCCCTCTTCTAGCGCCACCATGAGGCCCATTCTTGCAAAACACATTTGTGGACACTGCTCCTACAATTTTTGCCCTAAAATCACGCAAAACTATACATTGCCCACACAACTAGGAAGCAATGGCAGTTACAGCCCTCTTTGTGTATGTGACCTGACGGTCGCTTATCTCCCGATTAGGGAGTCTTACTGGTATAGTTTAGAGCAGGGGTCTTCAACATTTTCAGGCCAAGGACCCCTTAGTTGAGAGAGAGAGAGGAAGCAGGGACCCCCACAACCTGTTTATTGCGACCGTAAGGTCGCAGTTTAGTATGAAAACCTCCACCGTCCGTCCGTCCGTCCGTCCGTCCGTCCGTCCGTCCGTCCGTCACACACATCACACCTTTGCCCTGCTCAATGTATACGTGTAACGCCTGATACTGAGGTGATGTGTCACTGTGACATCACAGATACTGAGGTGATGTGTCACTGTGACATCACAGGTGAGATCGCAGTGATGTCAGATACTCAGAGCAGGGATCTCCATATTTAGGCATAAACAGGTGACATCACAGTGATGTCAGATACTCAGAGCAGGTATCACCATATATGGGCATAAAATGGATTCTGTTAGGGATCTCCATACTGTATATGGGCATAAAAGGGATTAGTGATGTCAGATACTCAGAGCAGGGATCTCCATATATGGGCATAAAAGGGATTCAGATGGAGATTCAACTTCAATGAGTAACAATGGCAAACTGTCAACTGCCCGTATGTCTTGATAATTGGTAAAACAAACTTTTGGCCTATTTGTGGCTTATCATCACATCCAACCATCTTAAGATACTCAGCTAGTGGGGAATGCTCTCTTCCCTGGTGAGAATTGCCCCTTTATATAGGGCTTGTTTGTGTATTGTATGACATCACACCACATCATCAGCTGTGGACTCTGTGATGTCATCGTATCTCCATATATGGCCATCTCCGTATATGGAGATATAAGTCGTCCATGCCCAGGTATGGGCTGGTGAGGTCAGACTTTGTGTGATGGGTAGGTTATCTCCATATATGGAGATTCAACATTCCAGGTGTAACTATGGCTGCCCGTATGACGTGAGAGGTGGAGGCTGTGATATTTGTGGAGATAAGCGACCAACGGTCGCTTATCTCCCGATTAGGGAGTCTTACTGGTAGATTCCATATACTGTAGTTTCATTGTTTGACAGCACAATTATCAGTGTATTGTGGGTTCATGTAAATTTGTGTTTTCAGATATCTAACCACTTGAACTGTCTTTGCGACCGTCAGGGAGCAGTTTACTATGAAAACCTCCACCGGCCGTCCGTCCGTCCGTCCGTCCGTCCGTCACACCTTTGTGACCATCAACAAACGTCACACCTTTGTTGATGTTTAAATCGAAGAGTCTTGGTCAAATACTTCTGTTGGTTTCTGCACTGATCATTTATACAATTCAGCTGTGTTTGCTCGTGTCATCATGATGAGGTCATAAATCAGCCATGCCCAAATATAGATTTTACGGGTTTACATGCTTACTCAGTTATTCGTTATGTGAAAGTCCTATGACGTCTATGATATCTGACATCATCATACATACATTCCCTTTTATGCCCATAAATGGAGATCCCCTCTGTAGAACCAGCCACTGACATCACTGTAATGTCAGGGGAACCAAATCCCTTTTATGCCCATATATGGAGATCCCTGTGATGCCAGGGGAACCAAATCCCTTTTATGCCCATATATGGAGATATGGAGATCCCCGTGTTGCCAGGGTAACCAAATCCATTTTATGCCCATATATGGAGATCCCTGTGATGCCAGGGGAACCAAATCCCTTTTACGCCCATATATGGAGATCCCTTATGTCATCAATATTAAGCCCATATCTGTGAATATCTTTGGGTACCAGATGTCTCCATATATGGTTAAATGGTCCGATATACATCACTGGCCAGAAGACCAAGAAATGGTGCAACCTCGCCCTTTGCTTTTCTCCCTATAGGCATCTTACTGGTAGGTAGTTTAATGAGGAATGCAGTATGGTGGTAGGTAGGTAGTTATGGCCTTTGATGTAAGATTTTCACTTTCTAGGATAACTATATTTGCTATTCCCAGATGATGCCCTTTTAGGGTACCCCTCATGCCCATATATGGAGATCCCCAGGCTTTACTAATTAACATAAGTTTTATGCCCATATATGGAGATCATTGTCCCAATGTCATCAGATATATGGGCATAAATGGACACAGGCAAACTAGATGGGCTGTATGGATATCCAGATGTGTGATGTAAGTGTTTTATTCCAAATGTGGCACCCCACAGACATATTTCCAGAAACAAAATCCCTTTCATGCCCATATATGGAGATTTCTGATGTCATCAATCCCAGGCCCTGTAAAAAACATGGTTGCTATGGTATGAGCAACTTATGTCTCCATATATGGAGATTCAACTTCAATGAGTAACCATGGCAAACTGTCAACTGCCCGTATGTCTTGATAATTGGTAAAACAAACTTTTGGCCTATTTGTGGAGATAACACAGATATTGTGAAAATAGCTGATCTACAAGCTTGTAGATCAGCTATTTTCACAATTGTTGCATCTGTCTTGGTTTGCCAATTCGCGTTTGACCACTTTTTATAGCACACTTTGTTGTCTAGCCTACATTTACAGTCATGGTCTTTTCTTCATAAATACAGCATGGAATTGTGGAAAACATCTTATCCAACGATAACAAAATATTGTACGTTTTGGGCCTGAGAGGCTAAACCTTTCCAAATGGTGTTCTGTCTGTGGCTCAAATGCCCAATAAATATTGGACCTTGATGTGAAAAGGAGCTGAAAACCTGCTATAAACTGAAGCACTGCTGCTCTGACCTGGGTTGACTCTGGTTGGAGTAAAACAAGTAAACTGATGTTTTATTTAACATCATCTTCCTCTAGTTTTACAACATGGGCTTTAATTGCGACTGTCAGGTCGCATTTACTACCAAAACCTCCACCGGCTGTCCGTCTGTCTGTGAGTCAGTCACACTTTTGCCCTGCTCATATCTCTACAACCGTTGCCCCCATCCATGCCAAATTTTGCACACACACTCCTTACCTGCCAAACTACAACCTCCAAGGACCCCCGCAGCTCCAGGGACCCCCAGGTCCCTGGGGGACCCCCAGGTGTCACACGTCACATGTCACACTTTTGCCCTGCTCATATCTCCACAACCGTTGCCCCCATCCATGCCACATTTTGCACACACACTCCTTACCTGCCAAACTACAACCTCCAAGGACCCCCGGAGCTCCAGGGACCCCCAGCTCCCTGGGGGACCCCCAAGTGTAAAAAATGACCAAATGTGCAAAAATGATCAAATGACCACCCCAACGGGGCTGCTCACGGGGAATTCCCGGGGACCACCCACTCCTGGTGCTCCAGAACGGATGCAAAAGTGGTGACGCCCCCAGTGGAGGACCCCCTCCACTGCAGCTCACATAAAATGCCGTAACTCGGGCTAGGAGCGTCCGGGAGAGCCGGGGCCGTTACCTATTTGTCCGCCAAGGCAACGCGGACACCCCACCCCTCATTTGTCACATGGCCCTCTTCTAGCGCCACCATGAGGCCCATTCTTGCAAAACACATTTGTGGACACTGCTCCTACAATTTTTGCCCTAAAATCACGCAAAACTATACATTGCCCACACAACTAGGAAGCAATGGCAGTTACAGCCCTCTTTGTGTATGTGACCTGACGGTCGCTTATCTCCCGATTAGGGAGTCTTACTGGTATAGTTTAGAGCAGGGGTCTTCAACATTTTCAGGCCAAGGACCCCTTAGTTGAGAGAGAGAGAGGAAGCAGGGACCCCCACAACCTGTTTATTGCGACCGTAAGGTCGCAGTTTAGTATGAAAACCTCCACCGTCCGTCCGTCCGTCCGTCCGTCCGTCCGTCCGTCCGTCCGTCCGTCCGTCACACACATCACACCTTTGCCCTGCTCAATGTATACGTGTAACGCCTGATACTGAGGTGATGTGTCACTGTGACATCACAGATACTGAGGTGATGTGTCACTGTGACATCACAGGTGAGATCGCAGTGATGTCAGATACTCAGAGCAGGGATCTCCATATTTAGGCATAAACAGGTGACATCACAGTGATGTCAGATACTCAGAGCAGGTATCACCATATATGGGCATAAAATGGATTCTGTTAGGGATCTCCATACTGTATATGGGCATAAAAGGGATTAGTGATGTCAGATACTCAGAGCAGGGATCTCCATATATGGGCATAAAAGGGATTCAGATGGAGATTCAACTTCAATGAGTAACAATGGCAAACTGTCAACTGCCCGTATGTCTTGATAATTGGTAAAACAAACTTTTGGCCTATTTGTGGCTTATCATCACATCCAACCATCTTAAGATACTCAGCTAGTGGGGAATGCTCTCTTCCCTGGTGAGAATTGCCCCTTTATATAGGGCTTGTTTGTGTATTGTATGACATCACACCACATCATCAGCTGTGGACTCTGTGATGTCATCGTATCTCCATATATGGCCATCTCCGTATATGGAGATATAAGTCGTCCATGCCCAGGTATGGGCTGGTGAGGTCAGACTTTGTGTGATGGGTAGGTTATCTCCATATATGGAGATTCAACATTCCAGGTGTAACTATGGCTGCCCGTATGACGTGAGAGGTGGAGGCTGTGATATTTGTGGAGATAAGCGACCAACGGTCGCTTATCTCCCGATTAGGGAGTCTTACTGGTAGATTCCATATACTGTAGTTTCATTGTTTGACAGCACAATTATCAGTGTATTGTGGGTTCATGTAAATTTGTGTTTTCAGATATCTAACCACTTGAACTGTCTTTGCGACCGTCAGGGAGCAGTTTACTATGAAAACCTCCACCGGCCGTCCGTCCGTCCGTCCGTCCGTCCGTCCGTCCGTCACACCTTTGTGACCATCAACAAACGTCACACCTTTGTTGATGTTTAAATCGAAGAGTCTTGGTCAAATACTTCTGTTGGTTTCTGCACTGATCATTTATACAATTCAGCTGTGTTTGCTCGTGTCATCATGATGAGGTCATAAATCAGCCATGCCCAAATATAGATTTTACGGGTTTACATGCTTACTCAGTTATTCGTTATGTGAAAGTCCTATGACGTCTATGATATCTGACATCATCATACATACATTCCCTTTTATGCCCATAAATGGAGATCCCCTCTGTAGAACCAGCCACTGACATCACTGTAATGTCAGGGGAACCAAATCCCTTTTATGCCCATATATGGAGATCCCTGTGATGCCAGGGGAACCAAATCCCTTTTATGCCCATATATGGAGATATGGAGATCCCCGTGTTGCCAGGGTAACCAAATCCATTTTATGCCCATATATGGAGATCCCTGTGATGCCAGGGGAACCAAATCCCTTTTACGCCCATATATGGAGATCCCTTATGTCATCAATATTAAGCCCATATCTGTGAATATCTTTGGGTACCAGATGTCTCCATATATGGTTAAATGGTCCGATATACATCACTGGCCAGAAGACCAAGAAATGGTGCAACCTCGCCCTTTGCTTTTCTCCCTATAGGCATCTTACTGGTAGGTAGTTTAATGGGGAATGCAGTATGGTGGTAGGTAGGTAGTTATGGCCTTTGATGTAAGATTTTCACTTTCTAGGATAACTATATTTGCTATTCCCAGATGATGCCCTTTTAGGGTACCCCTCATGCCCATATATGGAGATCCCCAGGCTTTACTAATTAACATAAGTTTTATGCCCATATATGGAGATCATTGTCCCAATGTCATCAGATATATGGGCATAAATGGACACAGGCAAACTAGATGGGCTGTATGGATATCCAGATGTGTGATGTAAGTGTTTTATTCCAAATGTGGCACCCCACAGACATATTTCCAGAAACAAAATCCCTTTCATGCCCATATATGGAGATTTCTGATGTCATCAATCCCAGGCCCTGTAAAAAACATGGTTGCTATGGTATGAGCAACTTATGTCTCCATATATGGAGATTCAACTTCAATGAGTAACCATGGCAAACTGTCAACTGCCCGTATGTCTTGATAATTGGTAAAACAAACTTTTGGCCTATTTGTGGAGATAAGCGACCAACGGTCGCTTATCTCCTGATTAGGGAGTCTTACTGGTAATAAACTTGAACTTTCATTCTGTACTTAGTCTGCTCTTTTTCCTCTCTACACCAAACGTCTTTGCCAAAAATAACAGATCTACAAGCTCACAACAGCAAGGCGTTGTGAGCTTGTAGATCTGCTATTTTTGACTAAGGTTCTCAGAATATGGACTCTAGGGTTCAAGTAGTTAATATAAAAAAGGAGAAAAAAGTTTCTATCACACAAAGATTTGGAACACCCCTTGTAGTAACTCTGAGGACCCCCTAGGGGTCCCGGACCCCCTGTTGAAGACCCATGGTTTAGAGTTTATGGTACTACTGGCTACCATAGAGGTTTAATAGTTTAGAGTTTATGGTACTACTGGCTACCATAGAGGTTTAATAGTTTAGTGTTTATTGTACTACTGGCTACCATAGAGGTTTAATAGTTTAGAGTTTATGGTACTACTGGCTACCATAGAGGTTTAATAGTTTAGAGTTTATGGTACTACTGGCTACCATAGAGTTTCAGCACCATGGAGAGCTACTGCTGCATATTCTATACTAGTAAGACACCACAGCGCAACATGCGGCCGAGGTCGCGCCAATTCTTGGCCATCTGTCCAGTGATGTATATCAGACCAGTTACCCATATATGGAGACCCCTGGTACCCATATATGGAGATCCATGTACTGTATATGGAGATATGCTGTGAGAGCCCAAACATGCTTACTCAGTTATTCATGTGAAGGTCCTATGATGACTATGACATCTGACATCTTACATACAATCCCTTTTATGCCCATATATGGAGATCCCAGTCTGTACTGTAGAACCAGCAGTTAGTGTGGTATGTGGCCGATGTGGCCTCCAGGCTCCATATATGGGCATTCCCATATGGATTCCTGTTAGACATGGTCTTAATATTGATGACATCAGGGAACTCCATATATAGGCATAAACGGGATTGTGTTAGTGTGACATCACATTGAAGCCAGAGCGTGATGTCAGAGCGGCAAAACCATTCTGTTAGAGCGGTTCCCCTGACATCACAGTGACATCAGAGCATGATGTCAGAGCGAAAAACCCATAGAACCACAGTATCAGGGGTGACAGGCTACGGTCGCAATCATGGACACTTTGAACAGATCCTAGATTCCTAGTATTACCAATCACTACCTTATCGTTTAAAGAGGTGGTGCCATAGTTTTGTACTTTTTTTGTATGTGTCTATGGAGTTAACATTACTCTAAAAAGGAACTGGTGGGAATGACGTGTTCCTTCCACGCGGCTTGGACTCATCATGCATAGAAGGAAGCATGAGGTCAGTCCGTTGCTCTCCTCAGGTTGGCAGAGGGAAAGTGTAGTGCCCAGGATTACATTACATCAGGGGTGGGTAACTTTGATGATGGCGAGGGCCACTATATTTCCACCTTCACTCCAGAGGGCCACAATGCATGAATGCATATTGCTACGTCCTACTTTGTCATTCTACTATCTCATACAAAAGAAGCAAACATTTTTGCTTCTTTTGAATTGGAATCCTGAATTATTTTTTGTTATTTTTTAATTGGAATCCTGAAATGTAACATTTTGATTTAATTTCAAATGCATTTAGTTATATACCCATGTTAACTTTATGAACTTAAATACAAATACATTGGACATTAAAAGGAGGAATACTACTATACTAGTCATTAAGCTACTAATATAGACTGACGGAATTAAAGCAGGTCATATTGGGAATTGTAACAGCTGAAATAAATAATATATCAGTATTCCGGTATTAACCTGCGGGCCGCATTAAGCGAAGGTGGGGGCTGCAGTTGCCCAAGTATGCATTAGATCATTGATAGCGGGTGAAAAAATGGGTTATAAAAATTGTGGGATAAAAATTATATATAGAACATATATATTTAAGTGTGGATAGTTGACAGATCACATTTAATAACAGTGATTACCAATGTACCGTTTTCAGCAGGCTGGTAGCAGTGATGAGCAGACAGACACTGCAGCAGCAGCAGCAGCAGCTGATATAGTGCGTGAAATGATTGACCACAGAACAGCACGGTGACGCAACGGAACAGAACACACTCTGGATGAATAAAGCCAATGATAATCCAATAAATACTGCTGCCAAGAGAGAGAGAGAGAGAGAGAGAGAGAGAGAGAGAGAGAGAGAGAGAGAGAGAGAGAGAGAGAGAGAGAGAGAGACTATTTGCCCATGTTTAATTTGTATGTAAAATGTATAATTTTTTTCAGTTTTTACTGCATTTGATGCCTTGGCAATATTGTAATTGTTATGTTCATGCCAATAAAGCTATTTCAATTGAAGAGTATCTCTCTCTCACACACACGCGTGCGCACACACACACACACACACACACACACACACACACACACACACACACACACACACACACACACACACACACACACACACACACACACACACAGGGGGTGGGAGCCTGTCAGAAGGAGGAGGGGCCATCCATCCATCCACACTCCTCCGTTCCGTTCAGTCTCACAAAGGAAAGCATCGCTGCCTGGTAGCAGGGAGCAGGTGGATCTACTCTAGTGGTTCTAGTGGAAGCGTTCATTCCGTGGATATTAATACTAGCAGAGCAGGAGGCTGTTGGACTATCACTTCTACCCGGGAATCGGACACCGGAGCGCGGATACAAATCAGTGCTCGTGCTGTTAACTCCTCTGTCTCTCTGGCTGAAGCAGCGTCATATCCCCAGGTACACATGGATCCATGACGACCGTTACTGAGCCGTTAGGAAACTGCAGTCATTAAACCGTTAGAAGCGCACAACCTGGCTTGTGTTGGTGACGGTGTGTGTGGGCAGAGAAGAGATGGGCTGATACTAATGATAATCATTTCTACTGTGGTGTTGATGCGTTCATCAGCAGCTGACTTTAATTATAGCCTAATTAACAGTGGTGGTCTGTAACTGAGTAAATGTACTTGAGTACTGTGCTTAGCCTATTCTAAGGATGTGTTGAGTATGACATGTTTTGATACTAATTAATCTTACATTCGTACATTTCCCAGGCCAAATATTTTACTTTTACGCAAGTAGGCCTACATTACTAGGAAAGCTAAAAAGTACTGAGTATTTTTTCCCCCCAAAAATGCATTTGTCCACGCATCTGCTGTTTTTATAGTTTCTACAGGCTTGGGATAAAGTATTGGTTCTACAAGCAAGCACAACAATCAGTGCAGTGTTGCTGGTTTCAGAGTTTATTCTCTTAAACAAGAGTTACAAGATCCTATAAATTAATTCATCATGAAAAAAAAAAAAATAATAATAATAATAATTGTTAATTAATGTGAAAAATAAGAAATGTAGGCTACTTTTACTTTTACTTGTAATTTTTAAAAGCATGTACTCTTGAATACTTAGTACATTCAAAAGCAAGTACCTTTTTACTCTTACTCAAGTAACAATTTGACGGAGTTACTTTTTCTTGAAGTGGAGTACATTTTGACCTGGATTATCTGTGCTCTTACTCAAGTACTGGGGTTGAGTACTCTGTCATCTCTGCTAATTAATGTGATGAGGGAGAAGATGAAACATTTTAGTCTCAGATTATTAATACAACATCATGTCTGATGTTCTTATTGATGCTAGAGAATAAAGGCTCTATCAGAGTCCAGGGTGAAGAGCTATTCACTTCACCGCGTTGTAGTTTCCTAGCTATCACCTAGGCTTTGTTATGTATTTTTAGGTGATAGCTAGAAAACTACACCGCGGTGTAGTTTGTAACTCTCATAGGTTCTCAACCAGTGGTCCGGGGGACCACCAGCAGTCCTTGAGGGGGTTCCAGGTGGTCCCCCATGCAGCTAAATGATGGATGGAGAGTTGTTAACCAAATGGAGTTTCGAGTTACATTATTGTCGTAAACATCTGCATTACTAAATTCACAAACAGTCATACACATTACAGAGTGTAGAAGAATGTTCTCAGCTCACTGTCATTACAATTAGGGATGGGACGATAAGCGATATTATCGTTTATCGTGATGAAAAAACACTCACGATAATCGTATCGTGGAGATTTCATTTATCGTGATATCGTCCTCCGTCATGCACTGGGATCAATTCACCTTTTATTTGCCAAGCCGTATATGCGGTACCACTTAAACCCTCTGTAATTGGTAAAAGGTACTTATAATATACGTACTTGATACAATCTTTTTCACTCTATCAAATGTCTTTGCCAAAAAATAGCAGGTCTACAAGCTCACAGCACAAATTGACATGAATCCAAAATACACTGATGATTGTGCTGTCAAACAATGAAACTATATGGAATCTGAAAAGGTTGTGTTGGTTCTTGCTTCCTCTCTCTCAACTAAGGGGTCCTTGGCCTGAAAACGTTGAAGACCCCTGTCCTACAGATAAAATTGCCTTGCCTTGCCTACATTATGTAGGGGGTCCCTGTCTAAGGGGCTAAGTGTCAATTTTGGTGGTCCTTGGCTTGACATGAAAAAAGTTTGAGAACCTTTGGTTTAAAGTAACTAAGTACAATTACTCAAGTACTGTACATTTTTACTGTACTTGAATATTTACAATATTTAGAACTGGTGAAGACTATTCATCCATCCATCTTCAACCGCTTATCCAGAGTCGGGTCGCGGGGGCAACAGTCTTCCCTCTCCTGAGCAGCGTTAGCAACCCTCTCCTGGGGGATCCGAGGCGTTCCCAGGCCAGTGTGGATGTGCATAGAGCAGGGTTTCCCAAAATCATGGCACCACTATTGCCACAGAATTATTTCACAACATTATTCATCAATATCACTTCACTATGCTTAGTAAACCAGACCTGATTTGCACGTCATTTTTCACAACGTGACACGTTGTGAGCTTGTAGATCACCTACGTTTGTTGAACCTTCCCCCCAGAATAGGGATGCTGGGGTTCAAGTGGTTAAACGTCAAGTATAACCTTATTTTCACTCAGTTCTGATGGAAACTGATATTTCTCAGTGACATATCCTGCCTTGTCTCAGGTGGAAAGATGTGCATGTTTACATAGCGTGATAATATGATATAAGATTCTAAAAAAATAACATGGTCTGTAATTCAGGGGTGCCGGGGATGAAAAAGTTATATTTACAGGGGTTCCTTGGGTCAAAGAGTTATGAAAACCCCTGGCATTGAGGAGCTCCCTAGGGAGACGCTCGGGAGGCATCCGTACTAGATGCCTGAACCACCTAAGCTGACTCCTTTCCAAGTTGAGGAGCAGCTGCTCTAACTCTGAGTCTCTCGCAGATTACAGAACATCTCTCCCTATCTCTGACGGTACAGTCACACATCAGGCTCGTAAGGAGTGGAAACACCTCCTTACGAGGTTATAGCAGCATTACTCCCTTAACTTTGAACTTTCACTTGAGCAGCTAATGTGAGTGTCAACAAAGTGACGTTCTTCCAGCGTTTAGATCTGTCCTATTGGTCAGTGTTTAGCTCTGTCCCATTGGTCAGTGTTTAGCTTTGTCCCATTGGTCAGTGTTTAGCTCTGTCCCATTGGTCAGTGTTTAGCTCTGTCCCATTGGTCAGTGTTTAGCTCTGTCCCATTGGTCAGTGTTTAGCTCTGTCTCATTGGTCAGTGTCTATTGGTCAGTGTTTAGGTCTGTCCCATTGGTCAGTGTTTAGGTCTGTCCCATTGGTCAGTGTTTAGGTCTGTCCCATTGGTCAGTGTTTAGCTCTGTCCCATTGGTCAGTGTTTAGCTCTGTCTCATTGGTCAGTGTTTAGCTCTGTCCCATTGGTCAGTGTTTAGCTCTGTCTCATTGGTCAGTGTTTAGCTCTGTCCCATTGGTCAGTGTTTAGCTCTGTCCCATTGGTCAGTGTTTAGCTCTGTCCCATTGGTCAGTGTTTAGCTCTGTCCCATTGGTCAGTGTTTAGCTCTGTCCCATTGGTCAGTGTTTAGCTCTGTCTCATTGGTCAGTGTTTAGCTCTGTCCCATTGGTCAGTGTTTAGCTCTGTCCCATTGGTCAGTGTTTAGCTCTGTCCCATTGGTCAGTGTTTAGCTCTGTCTCATTGGTCAGTGTCTATTGGTCAGTGTTTAGGTCTGTCCCATTGGTCAGTGTTTAGGTCTGTCCCATTGGTCAGTGTTTAGGTCTGTCCCATTGGTCAGTGTTTAGCTCTGTCCCATTGGTCAGTGAGTGTCTCTACAGGGTGAGAGTACAGCAGTGCTGAACCATGAACCTGTATTGAACCAGACCCATTGATAGAGAGAGTTACGACACTTATTACGTCGACTCCCATTGTAAGCGTGGAAAGCATAGTGGAAAGCTAGCTTAGCCTAGCTTACTGGAGCCTGTTCTCATTCTTAGCGAGCCTTTGCTGCTCTTCAGCCCTGTCCGCCCCCATTATAACCGAGGTATTTTCACTCACTGGTAAGTAGACTAAATCACGTCTTTTCCCCCTTTTTAACGCATTCATGGGCCTCTCCAAGGTAGACAACATTACTAAAAGGGTGAAAAAGACGTGATTTAGTCCACTTACCAGCGAGTGAAAATGCCTCGGTTATAATGGGGCGGATGGGGCTGAAGAGCAGCAGAGGCTCGCTAAGAATGAGAACAGGCTCCATGCGAAACCACTTCCGGTCTGCGGCGAGATCAAAGCGTGTCGCCACTCTGCTTACACTGCTCTGTATTGAACCCTTGAGCTTGTGACCCCACAGAGGCATAATGCCTCTTCGGTCAGAGACCTAACACCTCTTCCGGGTTATTCTCTTAACATAGGAGTGGATGGGGGTCAATGCATCTGTTGTGAGATATGTGGACGTACCCTGAGAGAAAAGGCCGTCCACCTGTCTTGAGAAAACATATTTCGGCTGCGTGTATCTGTGACCTTATACTTTGGGTCATGACCCACACACACACCTGCATTTAGCTCCTTTCCTCGCCTCTCCCTCCGCTAGTCCGCTATGCATCTCCGAGATGAGGTTCCTCCCTGTCCTAAACCAGAATCGCAAACTGGGGGGCGACGCTCCGCCGTTCGTGAACACTTCTTACCTTTTGTGAACATTCTATCCAACAAGTAAAGGTCCTATGCCGGTGCCGTGTTTTCCCCACTCTTATTCGTCGTGTCTATACTGCGTGACCAGGGGAGGTAGTCATGTTTCCTATGCGGCCGCAACTTCTGGAATGTCTAAAAAACACCTGCATTAAAGGTATTGACATGCATGTCTTTGTTTTTATCTTCCAGACAATGTTGCTCTTCGGTCTTCTGTCTCTGGTGGCTCTGATGCTACAGAGCGGAGACACTCTGTCCTCTAATGGAGACACACTGTCCTCTAACAACAACAACAACAACAACAACAACAACAACAACAACCATCACCATGGACAAGTAGCTGTGGACAGCTCCTCCTCCAATCACAAGGATGGATACTGGAACAAATTCAGAGATGTGAGTTTGCTTCTTTAATGTTGTTTTCAACATGTGTGTGTGTGCGTGTGTGTGTGTGTGTGTGTGTGCGTGTGCACGCATGCGTTTTTATCACTATACTTGAGAGGACCTGCTGTCCCCACAAATGTAATTTTATACTCAAGTCGCGCTGCAATGGCACATGCCGAAGGCTATTTTGTGGCTATGTTCAAAGTCATCCTGTGTTTTTGATGTCCCTGTGTGTGTGTGTGTGTGTGTGTGTGTGTGTGTGTGTGTGTGTGTGTGTGTGTGTGTGTGTGTGTGTGTGTGTGTGTGTGTGTGTGTGTGTGTGTGTGTGTGTGTGTGTGTGTGTGTGTGTGTGTGTGTGTGTGTGTGTGTGTGTGTGTGTGTGTGTGTGCGCGCGCTCTTGCGTGTGTAGCGTGCACGGCTACTACGTCCTTCACAGCCTCATTGAGAACAAGCTGTGTGCGTGCGTGCGTGTGTGTGTGTGTGTGTGCGCGAGCGAGCGTGTAGGTGTGTGTACGTGTGTGTGTGTGTGTGTGTGACTCAGCATTTAGAGCAGATTAGAGGGCTGTGTGCTGATGGCTTATTCTCTCAAGTACAACCACTCTTTGCTTATTGGACTGTGTGTGTGTGTGTGTGTGTACGTGTACGTGTGTGTGTGTGTGTGTGTGTGTGTACGTACGTACGTACGTGCGTGCATGCGTCCTTATGTTTGCGTGCTCTGTGTGTGTGTGTGTGTGTGTGCACACTGCGTACGGTGCATACACAATCCAAACCAAAGAACCATAACCTCGGTAAAGCCACTACCAATAACACAGGTTATAGGCTGTTCCATTCCTGATGAGCGGAAAAGGACCGCAATGGAAGCAAGCCCTCAGGAAGTTGTTCGCAGTTACTATCAAAACCTCCACCGGCTGTCAGTCAGTCAGTCAGTCAGTCAGTCAGTCTGTCAATCACACGTCAGTCCGTCACACTTTTGCCCTTCTCATATCTCCGCAACCGTTGCCCCGATCCATGCCAAATTTTGCACACACACTCCTTGCCTGCCAAACCACAACCTCCACCCATCAATGCTCACATGGCCCTCTTCTAGCGCCAGCATGAGGCCGATTCTTGCAAAACACATTTTTGGACACTGCTCCGACAAATGTTGCCCTAAAATCACGCAAATCGGTACACACTTGGTCTACATTCATGTCTTCAACATGGATCTGTCCCATATAGTGCCACCATCAGGACGATTTCTTCAAACACCTTTTTGGACACTGCTCCTACACATTTTGCTTTAAAATCACACTGCGACCTGACGGTCGCTTATCTCCTAACTAGAAAAATATTGTTCCTTCGAAACAATTGTGGGCTCGCTTCAAGCCAGAAAACAATGGCTATAAAAGCACAAAATGTCAAGATCGCAGGCAGTGCTCTCTTTGACGTTACTGACGTCAAAGATTGGTCCATTTTGTTCCAAAAATGTGTTGTGCAAAAGTTGACCCGCTGGTGGCGCTATAACAGGCCAATGTGAGAAGGTTGGTATCTGTTCCTTGACCTATTGGGAATGTGCTTGCAAGATTTCACGCACATCCCAGGCTGTGTTCATGATTTGAGGTGTTTTTGGCTTTGGACACTTTATCGCTGCTTGCAGCTATATTTATTATTATTATTTTATAATTTTTTTGTGTGCACTTCATAGGCATGTTAGATAAAGGACCTTAGATTGCGTGTAGAATGTTTCATGCAAATTGAAAAAAAATCCTATAATAAAAACGGGTTTAAGCGTTTTACAAACTGCTCAAAATTATATAGCGCCCCCCTTTGGCCATTTGGGGTAAGATTGGTTTCAGTGATATTTGAACTAACCCTCTACACTATTTTGTCATGAAAATGTGACTTTGCTTGTATGTTTTAGAGGCAGAAGAATAATTTGCATAAAAATGCAATATTGTTTGAATTATTTAAAAAAGCATGTTTCAATGTTAAAGAAATCCGATCTGACAGATCTTTAGATATCGGTCCAAAGTTCACGTAAAAAAAGTTTTGTGCACGTGACGCGAAAATTCCAGAATAAAAGCGGGTTTACGCGTTTTACAAACTGCTCAAAGTGGCGGAAAATCGAAGGGCGGAGCTTACTTAACAACGACACAGATGTCTTCCGCTTGAGTCAAAGCACGCGTGTAACAAGTTGCATGTCTTCAAACAAAACGAGTCATGACTTATGCCCGTTTGAAGTTTGAATTTTCAGACGCTTCGTATAGCGCCCCCCTTTGGCCGATTGGAATAAAATTGGTTTCAGTGATACTTTGACTAACCCTCCACATCTTTGCCAAATGCCATGAACGTGTAACTTTGCATGTATGATTTAGAGGCCGAAGAATAATTTGCATAAAACCGCAATATATATTGAATTATTAAAAAATTATATTTCACTTTAAAAGAAATCCAACCAGACAGTTTGACCGTATTGGTCCAAAGTTCATGTGAAAAAAGTTTTGTGCACTTGACGCGAAAATCCCAGGAGGAGATAGATTTTTACTGTTTTTCATATAATTCCGAATTGTGGGAGACCTAAAGGTCAGAGGTCAAAAGTTAGAGGGTAAAAGTTGTTCGGCATGAGGAGACGCATAAGTGTATACAGGTTTCATGGCTGTATGTATAACACAGCATGAGCTATACCTGTTCAAAGATCGCACTTTCGAAGGCTTCCTACAGCGCCACCATTTGGCCGATTGCTATAAAAAATAATAGCACACTTCGCCACTGTAAACTGAACACATTGATGTTTTTATTTTCATTTTCTCACTAAGTATGTAGGAGTAGAAAGGAACCGAAGATCCCGTCTACTGATTGCCTGCCTGATAGATAAATAATGACAATATCTAAAGTGTGCTCGACAATTAGGGAGTCTTACTGGTGTTATTCATTTAACATACAGTACGGTTTGCATTTACACTATACATCTGTTTTTTTTAGATGTGTATGTATTGCGTCTCCTGTATATATTATTACAACGAGAGAAGCAGTTCCTGCAGAAACTGCATGGGATGGCTGAGTGAAAACACACTGCGTCTTTTCCTTCAAAAATCTCAAGAATTAGAAGAGATTGTAAAAAGAAACAAGTACAAGCAATAATAAGTGCGTAAAGCTGAAGTAGTAGGTTGCAAAAAATAAGTGGTGGATTAATGGCAGGTGTAACAAGCTGCCTACTGCTTCAGTGATTCCAGTGACGGTCCCTCACAAAGCTCATTTACTTGAAGAGAACACGGGAGATATTACCTTGACATCACACAGTGCAGAAATATTAGATTCATGAAGCAAGGGCCAAAATGCAAGGGCCGAACAGCAACATCCGTTTGAATATTTGTATATTATTGAAGTATTTCTCAACCACTGTGCCTGGGGACCTTTGGTGTGCCCCTGAGAAGGGTCAAGAGTGCCCCTTGAAACTGCTAGAAAGCCAGTATTGTATTTATCATTTAAAAATTACACAACGCCTCGCGGTGGGAGGCGTTGTGTGCTTGTAGATCTGCTGTTTTCACTACTGTTGTGCGACAGCCTTGTATGATGAATTAGGGCTTTACTTTGCAAAGAAACGTACACATTTGAAACGTGGAGATACAAGGTTTCTTCCCGACAGTGACAATATTTACACCTCCGTATTATGTTGGTGTGCCCATGGATTCTTGGGACATGAAAAGTGTGCCCATGCAGAAAAAAGGTTGAAAAACACTGTATTATTGTATTTGACTTTTCCTTCATTGTGTTCTTACATTTTAACCCCTCATCATGTCATCTTGTTCCTCTCATGTTTTTCTTGCTGGATAAACGTTACCCCTCCTCTCTCGTTGTGTTGGCAACACAGCAGCAAGTCCAGACATGTCCGTACACCCGCGGGACTCCCTTTTTAGCAGGTCTTTCATCAGTCCGAGTGTATCAAAAAGGCAACTGGGTTAAGGCAGCGGAAGCTTGAGATTGGCTGCACGGAGGTGTCGAAAGTCGGGGCGGGCGGAGATACACCTAAACCTAACCTTAACCCTAACCTTAGTAAAACTAACACTGGTGAATGCTAACCTGGTGAAATGCTAACCTGTTCAGACCAACGTGAGGTGGTCGTCCCCACCTTAACCACGGTGCTTTTTTGATACACTTGGACTGAAAGACCTGCAAATAAGGGAGTCCCGTACACACACTGCCGGTGTGAAGCCCTTATCAGAGTCTGCAGTGAAGAGCCTATCACTGCAAATATTAGGTGATATCCACCTAAAGTGAGAAAACAAGTGGAGGCCATCATAGTCAGTCACGGTGAAGTCCTGTCACTGTGACTGACTGGTCTAGATCGACCAATCAGTGAACGGGGTGATGGGCCGATCTGTCTGAAAGTAAAAACAGAGAGATGTGTCGGGGTTCGTGGTGGATAGCTCTTCGCCGCGAGTAATGACGTAATGTTGTAGTTTTATGACTTAAAAAGACTACACCGCAGTGGATAGCTTATCATCGCGGTGCCTACTATGATAGGGGCTTAAGCTAACGGCAGCAACACACCTAAAAGAAACCTACATGCTTTGCATTTCATCGTGTGGAGGGATGTGTAAAGGGATATTACACATTTTTCTCACGCATTAGAAGGACAATCATATGGTATGACTGAGTGCTCTCGTGTCAGCAGCAGCCGGATCAGTATGCATCCATGATGAGCATATTATCCTCCAGTCTGTCCCTCTCCGTGGCAGGGAGCTAAGTGACGACTGACGACACCCAGAACCTGTCAGTGTGTGACTGACTGGCTGTCAGACAGCACCGAGGCTGACTTCTGATGAGCATTTTGGGGCTGCGCGCTGCGGCTGCTAAAAGGCTGCGTACTGTGATTGTTTGGGGAGGTGGGGTAAAAGTAACAGTGATTGGGAAGTAAAAGTGATTGTTTTGTGTAAAAAGCCCAGGAGATGCACCAGACTACAGGTCTATAAGGTACGAGCAGAGAATGTTAGAGGGGCAGGGGCTGACATTTCTAAAAGGGCCTTTTGGTGAAAATATTGAAAATAGCAGACCTACAAAGTCACAACGTGTCGTGCTGCGACGCGTTGTGAGCTTGGAGGTCGGCTATTTTCTGTGTTTGATACCACACTGAACTAAGCATAATAACGTGAATACTGATCAAGTGAATACTGGAGATGTGACGTAACAACATGGATTTCTACACAGAGAGGGCAATTCAACATAAGATGCTGCATTCAAGTTCAGGAGAGTTTGGACAAGACAATTCTCTTGAATGCTGCCTTCAGGCATGGCATGGTAAGAGGGGGCATTTGCATTTCTTTCACCATAGTAAAAACTGCATTCATGGTCTGGAGAGGGCACTTATTACAGACGGATAAAGGGCAGGGGCTCAAGCCCCCTTTAATGTCTATGTGTGCACGTGCCTGATGCACAGTACTGTATATATGGTGTCTGTTTGGGTGTAAACACGTCCCAGACTCTTCTTCCTTCTGGCTCCCAAACGGTGGAATAAACTGCAGACTCTCTCCATAGCTTCCTCTTCCTCTCCACCTCAGTCCAAAGCAACCTTGACGACCTTGTGGGCTTACGCAAAGTAAGCCTTGCTGAGCCATGAGGCCCATAGGGCAGGAGCCTATGTGTACAGGTACACCCCCTGGACATGACGCTAGTATGTTAGTATGTCACAGGGACTTGCCCCCAGTCCAACCCTCGATGCCGAGTGCCAAATGCCAATATAGCAGGAGGCACAGAGTCTTTGGTATGACCAGCCTGGGGTTTGAACCCCGACCTCCCAGTCTCAGGGCGGACACTCTAACCACAAGGCCACTAAGCTGTTAGGCTTACTCTACCAGACGCAACCACCAAAATAACCATATTTTAACTGGGGACCCCCCCACCCTAAGATCACTAAGAGTTGAGACATTACATTTTGGATGACACGGTTCTATTGTGAAAATAGCAGAGCTACATGCTCACAAGGCCTTGTGAGCATGTAGATCGGCTATTTGATAGTTACTATCAAAACCTCCACCGGCTGTCAGTCAGTCTGTCAGTCACGTCACGTGACTGTGTCAAAAGTAATTTAAACCTCAATTCAATTCACTTCAATTCAATTCAAAGGAGTTTCATTGGCATGAGAAAACATAGGTTTACATTGCCAAAGTAAGTTTCAAAACATATTAAAAACAGTCTGGGAAAACGGGGAACATATATACAGTTGGAGTAGGTACAGCATTGTGTAAACAGAACATATATTCAGTTGGAGTAGGTACAGCATTGTGTAAACAGAACATATATACAGTTGGAGTAGGTACAGCATTGTGTAAACAGAACTACAGTATGTCACATTTTGTCGTTATGTACAGTAAATATACAGGGTATGACAGTTTTTTGGAACAAATATCACTCAGCATTTATTTTTTCTCAATACATTTCAATAGTATACAAATAAAGGAAAAAAAAAGCCTCAAATATAAAATGCATTTAAAGCTAGCAGCTCTGTTCATACTGTATGTGCAGTAGGTCTGGATGCTGTTCAATGGTTTGTAGTCCTTAGGGTGGTTGTGTTCCATTCTCTAGCCTTCCTTTCAGCTCAGGGGTCATGACCTCTGTGTCTTGATGGACACTGGACTGGACAGAGAAGAGAAATGTTTGTTTTTTTATTCCAAAATAAAGGTCATTCTCAGCGGCTTCACCTGGCATGGATGCAGAATTCTTCCATATCAACGTAACGATCAAAGCATAAATTGACCTTCAGATGGCACTTTGACCTTTACCCTTGACGAACGACCATGCAGTCTTATTTCAAATGTTAAGGTTTTAATTCAGAAATGCTTGTTATTTAGACAGATGTCAGCTTCATTGGTTTAGCAGGCATCCTAGTTTCTAGACTCAATGTACCATACTATTTTGATATTATTTGGGTTGTTTTGGTGCTAGGTTCTTATTTCGTATTATTACTTGTGCCAGCAGAGCACGCAAGTACTGTGATCGGCTACTGTATGTATGTGTGAAGATGTCACTGGCGATGCCAGTGGTGAGCGCACCTCATGGCGCTCTCTGCTGTGCACGAGGCACAAGTTGTCACCTCGACAGAGTGCATTTCTATTTAGTGTGGTTGCCCCGAGGGCACACACTAATAGTTCTACACCAGTAAGACTCCCTGATCGGGAGATAAGCCACCGTCAGGTCGCATACACAAACTTTAGAAGACAATGGTAGCCAATCAGGAGGGAAGATAGGAAATGGGACATATCCATGTCTTTGCGTGATTTTAGGATTTTTGCAAAAATCGGCCTCATGGTGGCGCTAGAAGAGGGACATGTGAGAAATGAGGGGTGGAGGTTGTGGTTTGGCAGCCAAGGAGTGTGTGTGCAAAGTTTGGCATGGATAGGGGCAACGGTGGCAGAGATAAGCGAAGGGAAAAAGTGTGACGTGACGTGACATGTCACTGACAGAATGACCGACAGACAGACAGACAGACAGACTGACAGCCGGTGGAGGTTTTGATAGTAACTGCGACCTGACGGTCGCAACAATTCTGTGTAAACTCGTAGCCAATCAGGAAATGGCATCCGGTGACATCACCTCTATAATGTCACCAGGGGAAAGGGATATGAACGTCAAACGGTGAAAAAAGGATAAGACCTACAGTAGAACACATAGAGACATTACATAGGCAAACACACTCGCAATTTCCCAGAATTACTTTTCTAGTTATTTATCAGCTCTGCTGCTCTCAGCATGGTTTACTGAGACTCTACTCTGCATTCTATGTATGAGTTTACCTTAGCTCAGTGTTTCTCAACCTTTTTTCTGCATGGGCACACTTTTCATGTCCCAAGAATCCATGGGCACACCAACATAATACGGGGGTGTAAATATCGTCACTGTCGGGAAGAAACCTTGTATCTCCAAGTTTCAAATTTGTATGTTTCTTCGCAAAGTAAAGCCCTGCTTCATCATACAAGGCTGTCGCACAACAGTAGTGAAAACAGCAGATCTACAAGCACACAAGCAGTTTCAAGGGGCACACTTGACCCTTCTCAGGGGCACACCAAAGGTCCCCAGGCACAGTGGTTGAGAAACACTAGCTTACTGTAATCTTCTCAGGATAAAATACCAGTAAGACTCCCTAATCGGGAGATAAGCGCAAATAGGGCAAAAATGTGTTTTTCCAAAATGTTCCTGATCCATGTTGATGACATGAGTGTAGAAATACTGTGTAGTGATTTTCGTGATTTTAGGGCAAAATCTGTAGGAGCAGTGTCCAAAAATGTGTTTTTAAAAATCGGCCTGAAGGTGGCGCTATATGGGACAGATTCATGTTGATGGGATGAGTGTAGACATACTGTGTAGCGATTTGCGTGATTTTAGGGCAAAAACTGTAGGAGCAGTGTCCAAAAATGTGTTGTAAAAATTGGCCTGAAGGTGGCGCTAGAAGAGGGCCATGTGAGAAATGAGGGGTGGGGTCTCCGCGTTGCCTTGGGTTGCTCATTTGGTCATTTTTGCACATTTGGTCATTTTTTACACCTGGGGGTCCCCCAGGGACCTGGGGGTCCCTGGAGCTCCGGGGGTCCTTGGAGGTTGTAGTTTTGCAGGTAAGGAGTGTGTGTGCAAAAGTTGGCATGGATGGGGGCAACGGTTGTGGAGATATGAGCAGGGCAAAAGTGTGACGTGTGACGTCTGACTCACGGACGGACATTATTTTACACCTGGGGGTCCCTGGAGCTCCGGGGGTCCTTGGAGGTTGTAGTTTGGCAGGTAAGGAGTGTGTGTGTGCAAAATTTGGCATGGATGGGGGCAACGGTTGTGGAGATATGAGCAGGGCAAAAGTGTGACGTGTGACGTGTGACTCACTCACTCACTCACTGACTGACGGACGGACAGCCTGTGGAGGTTTTGGTAGTAAATGCGACCTACGGTCACAACCAACAGTTATAACTGCAGATTCCAGCATCCTACTGAAGTCAATTAAAGCTTGGAATGAGGCTATCTTACAATTATTCTGCAGTCTGCTGTCTGTTTGTATGTTTTCTCCTCTCCAGTTTAATTGTGTTGCTGAGCAGTAAACGCTGTCCCTGTGGGTTCCATTATCTATCATTTCTCCTTCCAGACGAGGAGAAGCACCAACAGACTCTCATAACAGTATTATTACAGTAATAGCAGCCATAGAAAAAGCAATAGAGATTGTGTTTGTATCATTATTTCTGGCTAACGTTCCACATAACCGTTTTTTTCTCTCTCTTTTTTATAACCAATTGAGGTTGTGTGATATCCAAAAATATTCCCATTGGCCATCGTCAGCCAAAAATAAATAAACAGAATAAGATTTAAAAAAAATAACAAAAAAATCTCTCATTGCCAATATGTTCACGCCAGAAAAGCACGGAATGTGAGAACATAGCTTGAATTATGTCCCTCTGTACAGTGGCTCGTGGGTCGGAAATAGCAGATCTACAAATTCACAATGCGACGCACACTTTGTATTGAGCTTTACATTTAATTTGGTTATAATTCCATTCATCCATCCGTCGACAACCGCTTATCCGGAGTCGGGCCCCTCCTGGGGGGTCCCCAGGCCAGTGTGGAGGTGGAGGCTGCTATAGAGCAGTGGTCCTCCTTTTCAGGCCGCGACCCCCACAATAATCACATTTAACTGGGGACCCACCCTGACGAGCACTACGAGTTGAGGCATTACATTTTGTATAACACGGTTCTATTGTGAACATAGCAGATCTACATGCTCACAAATACCTCGCAACGCGAGGCGTTGTGAGCATGTAGATCTGCTATTTTTACAATTTCTGCCTCTAATATTTAACAGTTTGACCAATGTTTAATTTGTCATTTTAGAGGTATTAAAAAGTCCTTAAATTGTCACTTTAGAAATGTTCAGATACCCTCTATACACTTATACGCTTTGTTTGTTTGTTTACTGATGAGTGAGAAAAAAAACGTTGCACATTAAGTTAATCATCTGGGGACCCCCCAAGATAATTCGGGGTCCCCCCTGGGGGGTCCCAACCCACAGGTTGAGAACCACTGCAGTAAATGATTTCCCGCGGGCCTGCATGGGTCCAGGAGCTCACAGTAAAAACTGGGGTTATACAATATATTGTGCTTATATTTAATTCATGTGGAAGGCATGATGCCAGCTCACCCACTGCAACCCTGGTGCAACATGTGCCACTTTCTACCCTCCCTTAATGAGGCCTGTCACTCACCTGTCACTCACCTGTCAGAACACCCTCCCTCTCACATAACCATATGATGTCTGGCAGGTCTTCATAGACTCCTCTCTCTGTGTGTGTGTGTGTGTGTGTGTGTGTGTGTGTGTGTGTGTGTGTGTGTGTGTGTGTGTGTGTGTGTGTGTGTGTGTGTGTGTGCGTGTGCGCGCGCGCGCGCGTGCGTGCGTTATGGATGGGACGAAATGAACATTTCATATCACCATTATTGTGACAAAATAAATCGTGATTTATGATATTATTGTGATAATCGAAATCCATTATCCTGGGGCGGAACATTTGCCAGAAAATAGCAGATCTACAAGTTCACAACATGTCGCAAGCGCGACACATTGTGAGCTTGTAGATCAGCAAATTTTTTGGAAAAGACATTTGATAGAGAGTGAAAAAAGTCGTATCAAGTACGTATATTATAAGTACCTTTTACCAATTATAGAGGGTTTAAATGGTAACAGATTTGCAGCTCGGCAAATAAAAGGTGAATTGATCCCAGTGCATGACGGAGGATGATTTCACAATAAATTAAATCTCCACGATACGATTACCGGTATTGTGAGTTTTTTATCACGATAAACGATAATATCGCTTATCGTGCCATCCCTAGTGTGTGTGTGTGCGTGCGTGCGTGCGTGCGTGCGTGCGTGTGTGTGTATATAGGTTGGTTGTAGGAGGCATCCAGCAACTTGGGATGCCAAAAAAGCAGCTAAACGGCTTGCACAGTTCTGTGCAATCTCTTCTACTACTCGGTAGTCGCCAAATATGGCGAAGGCGTTGTTACTTGTACCCTTGGATTGTGTGTGGTTATTGGATACTTGTACAAGGACAGTACTGTATTCCAAGCTTCCAAGCTTGGAGGTCGGCTATTTTATTCCGTCGGTCGGTCGGTCGGTCGGTCACACGTCACGCGTCACACCTTTGCCCTGCTCATATCTCTGCATCAGTATATAGGGCTTGTTTGTTTATTGTATGACATCACGCCACATCATCAGCTGTGGACTCTGTGATGTCATCGTATCGCATCAGTATATAGGGCTTGTTTGTTTATTGTATGACATCACGCCACATCATCAGCTGTGGACTCTGTGATGTCATCGTATCTCCATATATGGCCATCTCCGTATATGGAGATATAAGTCGTCCATGCCCAAGTATGGGCTGGTGAGGTCAGACTTTGTGTGATGCGTAGGTTATCTCCATATATGGAGATTCAACATTCCAGGCAATGCTCTCTTCCCTGGTGAGAATTGCCCCTTTATATAGGGCTTGTTTGTGTATTGTATGACATCACGCCACATCATCAGCTGTGGACTCTGTGATGTCATCGTATCTCCATATATGGCCATCTCCGTATATGGAGATATAAGTCGTCCATGCCCAAGTATGGGCTGGTGAGGTCAGACTTTGTGTGATGCGTAGGTTATCTCCATATATGGAGATTCAACATTCCAGGTGTAACTATGGCTACCCGTATGACGTGAGAGGTGGAGGTTGTGATATTTGTGGAGATAAGCGACCAACGGTCGCTTATCTCCCGATTAGGGAGTCTTACTGGTTGAGTACCAGGTATCAATAAGCTTTGGGCTTATCAAGCTTGTTATCGAGCATGGAGCAGTGAAGTTTGACGTCATTTACCCATCCTACCTGGTTCCCCCCCCCCCCCCCCCCCCCCCCCCATTCTGAATTCCCATAGACTTTTTTCACATCACGTCTCATGAGAACTGTGTTCCAAACATAAACAAATGATCTAAGCGGTTTGACTCCTATGGCTATGAAGAATCAACTGATGGTGAGAAAACGCTAATGTTAATGTCGCCAAATTAGTTACATTTTCGCTAGGAACAGGCTTTATCAAATATGAGTGACTGACTATCATAAACCATACAGAGCCACCTCCCCGACAATATCGTGCAGACCGCTTGTTTATTTTTGGACCACAATGCTTATATGAGACGATTTTAAGATGACCCAATGTTATTCTCCATAGAGAAATTACTTCCGTGAACCGGGGGATGAGCGAGTCACATCATGACTTCACTGCTACCATTCATAATATAAAGTCATTTAACACTTATTGCACACTAATGAATGATTGTTTTAATGATATGTAATGATATGTGTTACTTTTGTCAATTGTCATCTTCATAGATGGTGGTCAGCCACAAACTCACAGTCACAACAACTGGCCAATAAAAAAAGATATCAGTTATGTTCTGAATTTGTCTCACGTCTTTCCATAAAATATTAGAAAACGCTCAATAGTGGGCTGGATAAAAGCCCGGCTCGATAAGCAGGATCGATAAGGTGCTTATTATCAATAAGAAATAACGAACTCCATCGATAACTAAGCACAATCAAGTCAATACTGGAGATGTGGCTTAATGGCTTGTATTTCTACACAGAGAGGGCAATTCTTTCAACATAAGATGCTGCATTCATGTTCAGGAGAGTTTGGACAAGGCAATTCTCTTGAATGCTGCCTTCAGGTATGGCATGGAAAGAGGGCATTTGCATTTCATTCACCATAGTAAAAACGGTCCCATCCTCTTTTACAGTACACTTTAACTCATTTGTAGCCAATCCCGAGAATACTCGTAAAGAATACTCGAGTATTTAGAGTGCCGATCCCGAGTATACTCACGAAAAGTACTGTATATGGAGTAAAGCCGGTTCTCCTACCCTGTAGCCGGGCGGAAGGTCCTGGCACGATCGGCCTCGCCGATTCATCATCATCACGGATCCACGTGCACAAAATAGTAATCCCATAACATGGAGGCCGTCGGGAATCGCATCTTTAATGTCCATTATCTCCAAACAACACTTTTAAAGCCAGGTACCGGTAGGCCGCCGCACGGACCGGCAGGTCCCGTAGCGGTAAACTGCCCGTCCGCACGGTGGTGGCTGCCGCGGCAGTTACCAGCGATGCCGGTGCCAGATAATGTATTCGCTTTCTGCTATTCTGTCTCAGCCACCACCACACGGACGGGCAGTTTACCGCTACGGGACCTGCCGTCTTTGTTTCTGTCTAATAAAATATATTAGCTCTAATTACCAACACATTATTTCTTATTATGGCTTTATTCTGTCTTATTATGTCTTATTATGTCTTAAAGTGTACTGTAAAAGAGGATGGGACCGTAAAAACTGCATTCATGATCTGGAGATGGCACTTTTTACAGACCGATTAAAGGGCAGGGGCTCAAGCCCCCTTTGATGTCTATGTGTGCACGTGCCTGGTCTGTAGAAACCAATGTCAGTAGACTGTCCATAACTTTATGGTTTATACGCCACACCTGCTGCTTCTGTTCTCTTTTATCTTATTGTTTTTCAGTTATTGCATGGCAGTAAACTCTGGTCCTTTGGGTTCCATTATTCTCTGCCCTTTCCAAATGTGGATAATAAAAAAACAAGGTCTATTCCAGGTGGGTGATGAGGTTATAATCCATGGTAATAAGTGAGTAAAGTGAAGAAGAATTTAAACAGCTTCCCAGTCAGCCAGATGCTAGCGTTTTTTTTTAAAACCCCTGGTATAGAGGGTATCGGCACATTTCTAAAGTGACAATTTAAATGACGTTTCAATACCTCTAAAATGTCAAATTAAATATTGGCCTAATGGTCAATTATTAGATGCAGAAATTGTGAAATACCAGATCTACATGCTCACATGTAGATCTGCTATCTTTCACAATAGAACCGTGTTATATAAAATGTAATGCCTCAACTCCCTGCTATTATTTTACACAGTCTGCTCCTGGAGTTGGATTTGAGTTTCTGCTGTAGAGACACTCTGTTCTCTCTCTCTCTTCACCTCCTCCCACACATCAGGTCATCCTCCTCCTCTGGGGAGGAATTAAGTTCTCTCATTATTAAAGCAGTGTTATGTAACGTGGATAAGTACGGTGTTAATGTGTCCAATCTGTGTAATGGTTCATCCAAATAGAAAGGTCCTTGCACATTGGTGGCAGTGTGCAAGGACCTTAACTCAAACATTCGGGGTGCAATCGGGTCACAATCAGGGGTGTTGTTGCCTGGATTATTCATGAAGCTTTCCCGGAACAGAAAGATCCCATGATTGGCCGCTAGTTGCGCTGTTTTCCCCCCCGTGAGGTACCATTTTTTTTTCCTCCACTGGACCCCATTCATTTTCCTCTTTGATTTTCTAACCTTGATAAACATCGTCATAAATACTTTATGGTTCCTGTCGCTAGTGAAGAACTGCCTTTCAATTACCATGATATGCGTTTTGCGCAAATATGGTCCCATTTATGTTAAAATTTATGATAAAGTTGCGGGGGGCGTGGCCAACTAAACTGATACCAGCCGGCTGTGTTCTTCTTTGTGTGCTGTATTTCGGGAGGCTCCGACCTGCGGTTGCACGTGGCTGTTGGCAGCCAATAGCATTCCTTATGATTCCTGGGGTACCATTCAAACAATGATGGCGACATCCATACAAGGGACAAAAAAGCGTCATTTTCGCCGCATAGAAACCAATGGCTTCGCACCGTCCATATTTCTTTTACAGTCTATGGTCACAATGCGTCAAGTTGCTATTTTCAAAAACATTTTTTATACATTTGAAAACTTGTGAAATGGAATACTCTGTGTACTTTAAGTGCTTTTGATACCAATACCTTTGTACTTTTACTCAAGTCTACTTATTTTTGCATTGCAGCATTGATACATTTACTTAAGTAACACATTTGGGAGTTCAGAGAAGTGGATCTATCTAGGATTCTACTCCCAGATCATCCAAATCGTCCAAAGACGCTTGTTTTTCCCCAACGGGACCATAGCTAAAGAACGGAAAACGGAAAATCAAGTGCTGATTAGATAGAATCCATTTTCTGAAAGTGCGTCGTCTATTTCTCGCTTAAAATATTTTTTAAAACATTCTTGAGAGCAACGTTTAGTTCTAAATGTCGCTGTGTGTATGTTTACATGGCCGACATGTTGGTTACAGCACAAGATTAACACAGTGCAGCTTTATTGCAGCAGGTGCTCTGAGTCTTTGATTAGGCAGCGGTCTGTTATAGAGTGGAGCGGTCTGTTATCGGGGAATATCGGACCTCTGATTTCAGTGGGCTTGACCAATCAGAATCAAGCATTCAACCAAGCCGGGTAATAAAATTCAGTAATGCTACCTTACTTTATTACTTTTTCATCTTCTTCAAAAAACATTCCTTTGGATGTTTCCGTTTCACACCGCTCTCAATTCCCTGGCTCCCAAAGTGGTTCCACTTTTTTCTCAAATTTTTTTGTCATGGGTCCCACTTTAATTTCAGGGATCGCTGACTGTTCTTTATTTCATTAGTGCCGGCCTTTCTTCTGCTGTATTTTTTGGGGGGACGTGTAAACGTTTTGCCACATTAATTTCACAGTTGAGGATGCCACGTTAGCCAAGCTTTTTATGTGTCAACTTTCTACTCTTGTCAAGGATGCATTTAGTCTCCCTTCTTCTTCTTGTTGTTCATTAATGTTGCACGCTTTGATTCCACACTTACATTTCAAAGGAAAACTGAAAAAACAATATTTAATAACATTTTGCGTTTTACCCTTATTTATTTATTTATGGATTTATTTGCTGTCGCGCAGAAACCTCTTAGGCCGCGCTCACACATGTGCGTCACGCATCATCATCTTATCGTCTGAGAATGGCCACTGGGGGCGCCGTACTAATGCATTGTCAATGGAAGGTTGTTTGGTTTTTGGTCGTTGCCGTGTCTCTAGCTCAACCGCAGCCTGTACGCTCTTGAAGAGACACGGCAACGACAAAAACACCAAACAACCTTGCATTGAGAATGCATTAGTACGGCGCCACCAGTGGCCATTCTCAGACGATAAGATGACGATGCGTGACGCAGATGTCTGTACGGCGCCTTAGCAACCACCAAGTAGGGAGGGGAGGATGAGCGATGTTATCGTTTATCCTGATAACAAACACTAACAATAATCGTATCTTGGAACCCATTCAGAACGGGTACACACTATTGTGTATCATTATTTTTAGCTTTAACTATTGAAAAATAGCAGATATACAAGCTCACAGCGCGGCACTCGATGCGAGCTTGTAGATCTGGTATTTTAGAAAAATCGCGAAAATTAGAATTTTGACCCGATTCCATAAGTGTCTTTCGAATCCTTCTAAGGTTTTTTGAAAAACCTATGTTTCTATGTCAGCAATCTGGCTATAGCCATCGTCAAAGAAAAGGTCCTTTTCACTCAACTGGAGCTCAGTTAGTCTGTTCTTGAGAGACTACTATGTCAGTGGTTCTCAAACCTTTTCATTTGAAGGACCCCCAAAATGATATTTATTTGACCAAGGACCCCCATTCAACATGTTTAGTTCCAGGGACCACCCAGAAGCAAAATTTGAGTTACAAACGTTCGCTTTGAAAATACATATATTTAAAGATTTGCACAAATTTTTACGACTTAAAAAAAAAAATAGCAGATCTACAAGCTCGCAGCGCTGCACTCGGTGCCGCGCTGTGAGCTTGTATATCTGCTATTTTTCACTGGTTAAAGCATTCTATAATTCTAGGCCTAAATGGGTTAATTTATTGTGAAGTCGTCCTCCGTCATGCACTGGGATCGACTCTCCTTTTACAGTATTTGCCAAGCTGCATATCTGGTACCACTTAAACCCTCTATAATTGGTAAAAAGTTCTCATAATATACACACTTGATACAGTCTTTTTTCACTCTCTATCAAATATCTTTGGCAAAAAATAGACAATCTACAAGCTTGTAGATCTGCTATTTTTTTGTCAAATGTTCCGCCACCAGGATAATGGATTTGGATTATCGCGATAATATCGTAAATCACGATTTATTTTGTCACAATCATCGTGATTTGACATTTTCACATTGTCCCATACCTAAACACAAGGCTCTGTTTAGAAGGAACACCATGCGTTCCTCACAGCACAGCTTTTAACCAGTCCTCACCGTGTCTCCATCATGTCTGCTGTTCATCTCTGTCACCTCATGTTTATGGTCTCTCTCTCTCTCTCTCTCTCACACACACACACACACACACACACACACACACACACACACACACACACACACACACACACACACACACACACACACACACACACGTGTCATGTTTATGGTCTTCTCTCTCTCGTTCTCACACCATTGAATTGGTCATCTTCTCGTTTTCGCCCTCAGGGGACAGATTGTTGCGTGTGTGTGTGTGTGTGTGTGTGTGTGTGTGTGTGTGTGTGTGCGCGCGTGTGCGTGCATGTGCGTGAGTGAGTGAGTGTCTGCGTGTTTGTCTGTATCTGCTCTTCAATAATTCACTAGGTGTTGTTGTGATCCTCTCGTTTGCAGCGTCGTTGCTGCTGCTGCTGTGTTTGCGGGGAAAGCAGCGACGATAGAACAGAACAGAAAGTGACGGATGGAGGGATGAGCGGGAAGGAAGCAGAGAGAGAGAGAGAGAGAGATTGCTTATCCTGACCCTTAACTCTTTCTCAGCCACGGGGAGCCACTTAATATTAAAACCGGATTAAACCGTACTTCTTTAGTACTTAAATTAGCCGGACCGTAATTTACCAGACTTGGTCATTAAAAATGAAATAAGTGATAATGATCGAAAAAAAATCGATCGGCAGCTGTCCTCCATCTCTTCTTCGACTGATCTAAAAGGATCATTCTCTCAACCCTTTGAACCGGAAGTACTTCTGGTAGCTTTTCAGACTCTATAGCCAAAGTCCCGTTCACTTTCATTGTAGGAGGAGTCGTTAGCATAGCATCTGTCCGTGATGTTTTCGATCAGAAAAAAGTTGACATGGGCACTTCATACGAGTGGATTACATTCGCTTACCTCGATGTGCACGGCTCGTGCAAGCGAAGCGCGCGGGGGGGGAGATGCCTCCGCCAAAATCCCCACTATATGCCAATGCAGAGTTGAGCCAATTCGCTGGTGAGTAAACAACGGCCGATGATGATGCGGTAAAAAGAATGACGTTACGTTGAATATCGCTGATGGTCTTGTAAAATGAATGCTGTCTCATCATAATACAATAATAGAAATGTACGGCTAGTCCACCGACAGCCATTCTGGGCAGGCTGTGAAAGTGTTAATGTGTGGTGGCATTAAAGCTGGTGCTCTTTGAACAGCGGTTCTGAGGAAGGTTATGGGGAGAGAGTTGTAGGGATGGGACGATATGAAAGTTTCATATCACAATTATTGTGATAAAATAAATCACGATTTACGATATTATCCCGATAATCAAAATCCATTATCCCGAGGTGGAACATTTGCCAACAAAATACCAGATCTACAAGCTCACAACGCGCCGCGTTGCGACACGTTGTGAACTTATAGATCAGCTATTTTTTGGCAAAACATTTGATAGAGAGTGAAAGACTGTATCAAGTACGTATATTATAAGTACCTTTTACCAATTATACAGGGTTTAAGTGGTACCGCATATGCAGCTCAGCAAATGAAAGGTGATTCATCCCAGTGCATGACGGAGGACGATATCACGATAAATTAAATCTCCACACTATGATTATTGTGAGTTTTTTTATCACGATAAACGATAATATTGCGTATCGTCCCATCCCTAGAGAGTTGCACTTTTTGATGTCTGGTGGTGGCAGGGCGCTCCACATTCTAGTGGCACAATACTGGAACACCTTATCACACATTCTTACTTTAACCTTAAAGGAGTAGTTCACCCCCAAAATGACTTTTTTTCTATTGATTACTTACACCACGGAGACTTGAGTTCAATATTATTTTTAGTTTTTTGTCGCGTTCCCAAGTCAAACATAAGATTATAGTAAATTTCCCCCCATTGATTCTGGATGGGGACCCAAATGCATTTGGGTCCCCATCCGGAATCAATGGGGATACGTTTATTGTAATCAAATTATTGTCTTAGGAATGCGATTTTTTTGGGGTGAATTACTCCTTTAAGCTCAATGGGAAAAGAATGAATGAATGAATGAATGAATGAATGAATGAATGAATGAATGTTCCATAGTGCAGCTTCAAACACAGAGCATCAGGATAACATCCCATCAAACAGCAGTTAGGAGAGAGAGCTGTTGGCTCATGTTTCAGAACCATGGACAGCTCTGCACAGTCTGCACTGCAGCCTCTTTCCTCTGTCCATGGTCCTGATACACAGCAGAATGTCTTTCCTCTGTCCATGGTCCTGATACACAGCAGACTGTCTTTCCTCTGTCCATGGTCCTGATACACAGCAGTGACTGTCTGTCTGGGACCTCTTTGGCTAAAGCAGGGGTCTTCAACGTTTTCAGGCCAAGGACCCCTTAGTTGAGAGAGAGAGATGAAGCAGGGACCTCCACAACCTGTTCATAGATTCCATATAGTTTCATTGTTTGACAGCACAATCATCAGTGTATTTTGGATTCATGTCAATGTGTGTTCTCAGATATTTAACCACTTGAACCGTCAATACTTAAAACACTTGACCTTTCACTCTGTACCCCATTACACCAATGTAATTGGTCTGCCAAAAATAGCAGATCTACAAGCTCACAACGCCTCGCAGCGCGAGGCATTGTGAACTTGTAGATTGGCTAATTTCGGCTAAAGTTCTCAGGATATCGACGCTAGGGTTCAAGTGGTTAATATAAAAAAATCTGAATTCTGTCTTGGCCATATAAAGAGCTTGACATGAGGCGTGACTGACTGAGGGCTGACTGACGCACATCAGCTGCAGGTTTTCATAGTAAATGCGACCTACAGTAGCAATGACATTGCCTTTACATAACAGCTCATCTGCACTGTCCGCCACGCAGAGATGGACCGATTGCAAAATTATTGGCCGATACCGATCCACCGGTTTTATGAAGGTCTGACCTGCCAAAACCGATTTTTCTGATATTGATTTCTTTAGCTAAGAACTAGAAAATAGGGTTGCTCCAATACCCTTTTTTTCAGGCCAAGAAGGCCTACAAGACATACTTCAATTTGAGTACCAATAAGCTAGAAGAACACTAATGTCAAATCAATCACAATAGTACAATATCCAAAATCACAGAAAATATATCCAGTCTAATATGACCGTCTGGACTAGGCAGGAGGAAAGCAGGTGACGCATGCTTTTTTCCCCCCCTTCTTTTTGGAGATGACATTGACACAGGATTATGGAATATATCCTTACATTGCAAAGGTAATCAGCACCATCTGTATTCTGTAGGCTGCCACTAAGTAGACTGGCTGCTACTTGCTAATGTTTATTTTAGTCACAGGACCAGAGCATCATGCTGTGCAGTGCCATAGACACAATTGGCATAAAACCGGTATTTATGTCAGTGAGATATCATACCTGCCGATTTTTTATATTGGCAGATTCCGATTTCCATCCCTAGATGAAATCTCATTAAAAATAAATTTGTTTCAATGAGACCGTTCTGAGTCCTGGCATACTGCTAGCGACAACGCGTTGTGCCGCGACATCCACGTTCACCCCTAATATTTTCGCTTGCAGAGTCTTTATTTGAGCGAGATTTCACGGCCATGCCCCCCCCCCCCCCCCCAACACCTTATTATTATTCATTTGATTGGTTCAGGCTACGTCGCAATGCAATGGCCGACGCGCCATATGAGTACAGTTTTTCGCGCAAGCTTGTAGATCGGCAATTCTTTTAGGAAAGAGATTTGGTAGAGAGTGAAAAAAGATCAACTACGCTATTACCAATTTCGAGGGTTTAAAAGGTAAATTGAATTGGTGAAAGGTGAATTGATTCCAGTGCATGCTGTCGGAACCCTCGCTCGCTGGCATTACGGACGAGTTAAGCCTGCAAGGGCGTGGAGTAAGGCAGGGCAATATATCGAAAATATATCGATATCGAGGTGTCAATATGTGAGGTATACATATGGATGAGGACGGCTTGACATGAGGTATTGGTGTCTGTGTCAAATTAATTAAATGTTTTACTGCTACGGACGTTATCGTTCGCCCCAATTCTGAACGTCGCTCGTCGCCAATACGGCCGTTCGTTCGTTTACCTTGTTGATGTCCGTAAGCTGATGAGGGTCGCGCCGCCGTGTACAGTGAACACATCTGCCGCAATGATGGTCTAAAAAATCCATTATGCGTTAACATCAACGGAGACCAATTCACTTCCTTGTTGATTTCTCTGGCCTGTGGCTTCGTGACGAGTGACTGGTCTCAATGGATGGCAACTCAGAACGGCCAAATTCACATTAATTCTTGCATGACGCCGCCCTCTGCTGCCAAGTCCGCCAAAGTGCATGTTGCGCAATCAAAAAAAACAAACAAAAAAAACAAAAAACAAACGTCTATCTATCTACTATAACATCGCAAAGGTAAGCCGCTTTTTGCTGGCACCAGACCCAATAAATAAATAAAACATCTGGCAGTAAAACTGTTAACAGACACACTATGCATGCACGTAGCACATGCAAAAAAGAAGTCCATCTGTAACCAGCTGTGGTTATTTCAATAGAACCATTGTTGGAAAATGGAAATAAGGCATTTAATGTCTTTATTCTATGTGTACTGTGCAGTGTGCATGCATGGATATGCTATTCATTATCTGGGTTAGGCAGGCAGTGGACCTAAAGCAGAACAACCTTGAAACGATATAATGCAATTGTTTTTACTAATATCGTGAGTAATATCGATAACGAGGTATTCGACAACGCTATAGAATATCGAAGGTTTTCCTAATATCGCCCAGCCTTAGCGTGGAGGCGGGGTCAAGTGCTTCATACAGGCTCAGGTGGAGTCTGAAGAGGTGAGTGTGCAGACTGCTGAGAAAAGTCCTTCTTTTCTGATGCAATCACAGGGAGGTCATGTGTTGTGACTCTGAGCGGTGCAGGAGATGCAGAACCTTAACCCATTTAGGCCTAGAATTATTGAATGCTTTAACCAGTGAAAAATAGCAGATCTACAAGCTCACAGCGCGGCCACCGAGTGCCGCGCTGCGAGCTTGTAGATCTGCTATTTTTGGAAAAAGTCGTGAAAATGTGCGCAAATCTTTGAATATGTATTTTCAAAGCGACACGTTTGTAACTCAAATTTTGCTTCTGGGTGGTCCCTGGAACTGAAATATTTTGAGATGGGGGTCCGTGGCCAAATACATATCATTTTGGGGTCCTTCACATGAAAAGGTTTGAGAACCACTGACATCATAGAACAGGACTAACTGAGCTCCAGTTAAGTGAAAAGGACCTTTTCTTTGACGATGGCTAAGCCAGATTGCTGACATAGAATCAAAGGTTTTTTAAAAAATCTTAGAGGGATTCAAAAGACACTTATAGAATCGGGTCAAAATTCCCATTTTCACGATTTTTCAAAATAGCAGATCTACAAACTCGCAGCGCGGCACTCGGTGCCGCGCTGTGAGCTTGTATATCTGCGTTTTTCAATAGTTAAAGCATAAAATAATGATACACAATAATGTGTACCCGTTCTGAATGGGTTTTAAACAAGACAGATGAAGGTGTTGGAGACTTGTATTATAATAATGATGATAATCTTTCGCCCTCCATTGT